>NW_017257416.1:423021-518673 GCF_001594055.1 Mycetomoellerius zeteki | reverse complement strand
CTGCTGCAGCCAATTAAAAATGCTATGACATATTTTACCATCTAATTTGCTGCAGCAGTCAATCTTTTTTTCAGTGTAGATATCATTACGTTATTTGTTGCTTGCTTTTGTTTGAGACACGACCGATAAAAATACGAGTTTGATTTATCAAACGAATTACTTTTCGGTTGTCCTAGTACTAATCCACAAACGTTCATTCACCGTTTAAAAAGTTCAACCTTAAAACACGACGTTATCTGTTACGCCGAGTAGTAAACACCGTTTATGGACGGTCGCTATTGGAGCCAATATAATACCCGGGGTCGTGTCTCTCCGTCCCTCCTCTCTTTCTCTCTCCAGGGCGCGCAATCTAAAATTCGTTCGTGGCACAATTTCAACATCGAACCGCGATCGATATTAAAGTCCATTAAACTGGTAACCCGCGCGCTAACGGTTTCCAACCACTGCCTCGCGTCTGACCCGCGTGGGGTTGTTCCACTGCACCGCCACTCGGCCGAAGGTATTAAGTAGTAATCTCTAGGCACGATCGGCCCGCGGGTTGGAAAGTGGAAAAAATCGTGCTGAATAGGCCGGACGCAACATTTGCATCATCCAAGCTGCAACGACAATATGACCTCTGAGAAAACGTTAAACAATTGATATTTTTTTTTTATTTTTACAAAAAATTTATGTGACAATTATTCCAATCTCTCTCGGTACCAACGACGAAATAAAACAATTCCCATACGGTATTCGAGGAAACGTCGCATTAACGATCACCAAACATTTGATTAAACGATTCGAGTGTGAAAAGGACGAAGGAGAATTGAAAAAAAGAAAGAAAAAGACAGGAAGATAGAAAAGTAAAAGGTTCTACCCGCGATAATTCCGCCTGCGGCGTGTTGCGATAGATTTTTACGAGGTCGAGAGTTATAACTCGTTTGTGGGCGACTCTTTGAATCCATTATACCCCCGGCGGCCGTAATAAATTTGGAAATTCTGTTAAATCCGCTTCGTGCGCTAACGTTTTCCAATCTCGACGTCTGACCGCGGAGAGAGAGCGAACAGCAGCGGGCTGTTTTACGGAACTGTCGGCCAAGCGGCGGCATTAAGTGGTAATCTCCAGGTATGAGCGGGGCGGCGAAAGGGGCTGCAAAAAGCGAATTAAAAGAGCACGGTCGGGGGCGACCGCCACCATCGCCGCCGGTTCCGCCAATCACTTTAAAAGGATCGGCCATTTCGCACGCTGCCGCGGCGTAACGATCGTTACGCCTGTTAAAGCAATATCGAGAGAGGCCGATTCGGTTTTACTTTTCGTCGGACATCGGCCGTGTTCGCTCAGACGATCGCGATGAATAATTGGGAACTTTTCCGTCGGTCCGAGCCGGGGCTCTTATTAATCGGCTTTCCAATATAAAGAGAAACGCGGAACTGGGCGATGTTTTCCGAAAAAGGAGGGCGAGAGTGTGGAAGAGAAGGGTGGAGGAGAAAAAAAGGAAGAGAATCCAATTACAGCGCCGGTATAATTATAAATTCCCAACTCGTACCGCGAAATTATTCGTTCGAGGGACACGGTCGGCAGGGGGAACGAACGGAAAAAAGAAAAAGAGAAAGAAAACGGCAGTTTCGTTGAAAAATTAACCACTCACCCCTTTCTCTCATATCGCTATTATTATCGTTCTTACCGAAAGAACAAATAATTCGACCAACTGTAGTCCACATCTGTCGCCGAGGGCTCGCATCGCTCTTTTCACGATTCTCCGACCACTTTTTCTTCCACTTTTTTCTCCCGTGTTTCGCTTCTCGATGTCCACTATCATCATTTTTGCGATCCGCACGAAAGCTCCCAAAAAATATGTCAGTTCAAGCAAACCTCGATACGGCCGAGGGAGAGATACTTCCGAACTCCAAAGAGCGCGAACGATGAAAAAGAGGAGAGAAGAGTCTTGTAGATGGATTCTCGAAAATTAGAGAGGGCGAAAAAAGGAGAAAAGGTCACGAGATCTGTATAGGAAGGACGAATGTCCGCGCGTAGAAGGTACAAATAAGCAGTTATTTCCCCCAACTAATAAGCACCATCACAAGCACATGACTAGGTGCTACTCGTTTATTCCCTCTTATAGAGTAGCAGTTATCTTCCCTTATACCTATTCATCACGATCAGTTACCCGCAAGCTAACAGCTTATACATCCGTCGTTTCTCTTTTTCTTCCTCTTTTTTCTCCCCTCGCGCTTTTCTTTATTCTTTCTTCCCACAGAGAGCGAATTTCCACCCTCAAGTTCCTTTACTGGCTCGTTAAGGATACGCGTCTTCACGAAATAGTCGAAATTATGTCGGAGAGAGAGAGAGAGAGAGGAAAAAAAATCTTGAGATAGCAAAATTGCCAACCCCCGGGAATACGAATCCCTGAACGACAGACAGGCACCACACGTTTGTGTTCCTCCAACCCTTTGTCGCATCATTGAGTTATAACGGATGACTTTATCTGTTTTTCGGCGAATTCCCTCGGACATTGGCACGGATTGAATTTCGTCAGAAAAGAAGAAAACGATACGATAAGGGAATTTTATTGTCGATAGAGAAAAACAACAATCGTGTCACCTAAAAAATTATTACAGTTTTTTTAAATAACTGTATTTTATCTTGGGGGTTGTATTATAAAAAATTATAATTTTATTTTATCAGAATTTGAAAAGTTACTTTGAAAAAGTAACTATTTAGAATTACAGATTTTTCTCTCGAAAAGTAACTAATAATTGTTACAAGTTACTGATTCTGGAAAGTAATACGTTAAAGTTATAATTACTTAAAAAGTAACGAATTTACTATTCCAGTTACTTTTTGCTACTTTAAAAAAATTTTTTTAAACTGATATTTTAAATACAAGAATTTTATTTCTAACAGCACTAAATTATTTTATTTACTTATATTGAATATTCGATTTGTGCTGCATTATTTAATATAAATTAGTATATACACTTGGAAGTAAAATTATAGGATTAATATTAAGATGCATTTACATACTAAAAAAGATTCTAACTTAATTCTTAATATAGACATTTATAGACTATGATTATCAGAGATAAATATATTCCAATTACAAGAAATAATCACTGATTGTTCACTGAACACTTCATTTCGGTCAGCCCGCTGACGAATAAGTTTGTGTGATATAAAATTTATTAAATTATTATTAAATTAGTGACTAGTTAGTAAATAAATATAACTAATTGTAAATTAAGTTACAGTTACTGACAAAAAGTAACTCTGACTGCAACTTCGTTACAAGTAACGAGTTATTTTCCAACTCTGGGCAATCTTTTACACTCGTGTATATTGATATTTATCAATACCAGCAAACTTTGTTGTGGGAGTTCATAATCGTGTGAGTCATATCGTTGCCATTTTTATAACCGTGATTTTCTGCGAAAGAATATTGCGATCGCTTAATGCACCGCAACGGCATCGAGTACACGTGACGCTTCCTGAAAGCGTCTCGTGTACTCTCCCTGATATGGCCGGACAAGGGAGCCCACTCCTCTTTCCTTATACATTGAACGCGGTATAAACCGCGTGAGAAAGCAACAGCAACGCGATTTTCATGAATAATAAAAAGGGCGAGGTGCCGGAGAGCTCAGGTTCCCTACGCTGATCCACCTATCGCTTTCCGGAGAGAAAGCGCAATGTTTTTTCATTCTCTTGAAAAATATGCTGACCTCGGGCCTTCGTCTTCTCGCTTGTCGTTCGAATATTCTAGTTCTTGCTTTTTCGTAAGCAGAAGCGATTTTTCCGCTATTCGATTTTCTCCACGAAAGTTATAGTCCACTTCAGACTGCACCCATAATACTATAATATGAGAGACGGAGACCATGTATGCGGTCCAATTTTAATTTTTGATTACAGCAAAAAACAGAGTCATTTGGATCTGAAGTGAAAATTTTAGATAGTTATACAATCTTTACGATTGATACCATACACTCATAATGTCAAATTATATCCAATTTGAGTTATTTTTAATCATTTCTATAAGTCGCCACTGTTTCTACTTAATATGTCGTTAATTTAACTAAAACGATGGAGTTAAACAATTTGTTCAAGAAATTCTATTAAATTTGATCCAAAATTATTTACTAAGTCAATATGACGTTGTTTACTTGAAACTATGTAACCAGAAATGGATCGATTTACATTTTGACACACTTTGAAGTTAAATAACAAAATGTTGTTTAACTCAAGGAATTGGGTTACCATTGCTTTGATATTTAATAGTGTAAAGTTCTAAATTATAGATAAAACAAATTTTCGAATTTTCTTCTATAAATCACCGTAAGGCAGAGGTTCACTTGCATTCTATACTTCAAACAAAACGTTTTAGAACTTGGATGGAGTTTTTATATAGCTGCAGTTGAGGGTTATATAAGCGAGTTTCAAATCTCGACACGATATACACGTTTGTTGGAGAAAGCTCAATGATTAATGTAAGACCTTTTTTCGCGTGTCAGAAATTAAGCTGATCAAGCTTATATCGATTCTTATGTTTGAAAGTGTAAACTTGAGAAGTACATGTATGGATCGTCTCATCCTCCCTCCGCTGCTTGCGCGAGTATAATCTCTCATTTTTCTCATGAAAAATGATTCATATACACGGAATTGCTCTGACGGAGGAGATCGTCAATAAGCGAACCTCAGCGAAAGCCAAGGATATTTACTTTGCTGAACCTAGACTCGCTAATAGTTTTCCGATTGATCGCGCCGGACCGAAAATGAAGGGGTCATTAAAGAGCTTCCGAACTATTTTCCCAAGCTCGCAGCTTCTGCACCGCATCCGTTGCAAGTTCTATCGAAAGCCTGGAGCCGCAAGATCACTTTATGACCGATTGCACGAAGCTGCCAACGAGCTTTATTAAGGCTATATTAATTTATCGACTTAATGAACCGCATTCGATAAAATCAACTTCCTAATTCGAAAACATTTATTTGGGCGTGATGCGCGTCTTTCACTATTTTCATGTTTTCTTGACTTTTATATCGTTAATTTCATCGACCTGAGCGATATTTTGCCATTTGTTTTTAACCTTTCGCCAGCACTATGAGATTTTAATTAAATACACAATCGATTTTTTTATTGTAAAATTTGATAGATAAATTTAAATCTATCAAATTTTAAATAAATTTTATATAACAAATAAGTAAAATACAATCCAACTTCTATGATAGTAAAAATTTGTTGTTAAAGCTTTTACGAGTATATAAAAATTTTTTCAGATTTTTTATACAGTCTGGAATAATATAAAAATCTGCACTAAAGTTCAAAGATCCAAATTGCGGACGAAAGTTAAAAATTTCATATTGCCGACAGAAATAGAGATGTTAATAAACTTGTTATATAAATTTAATGGAAAAACGTTACATTACTATTATAAATATACTACATGTTTCACGACCATTGAAGCAAAAGTCGATGTATTATTTCTATTCTCTTGAAATTTCTATCTTAATGAAAATATTAATAGCGACTACAGTTTTGCATTCGATCTCTCGTCTTTTATGTATTTTATCACTCTGTCTGTCTTCAGATTTTTTTTACATTTACTATTGAATTCCCCTCTCTATCCCCTATCCCCTCTCATATGCTGACGCGTCTCAGACATTAGCTGGTGTTCTCCGGTATATTATTCCCCCTTCCTCTTTCCTTCACGCCAGTCTTCTATCGTGCCCAGGCTTCGAGCAAGCTTTTGTTGAGCTTTTGATGGAGAGATTCCGCGCTTTGCCATGCTTGTCTGGCGCTTCCTTTTTGTCCTTTATTTTTCCCTCTTGCTCGGGGCTCTGATAGCAACGTCTTGGTTCCAATTTCTCACGATCGAAAGGTTCCCACGAGCTACTCAGCAGATTTCACAGAAAAAATATCTAGGAATGATTTCGATAATAGCGCCAAAGTGGAGATATATGGAGACGATTTGAGAATATTATCGGCGTTTCCGAGATTTCCTCTTTCGCATTATTCGGCAACGTTTCACTCCCCCTCCTTTATCGATACACGTATCAACTCGACAGACTCGAATCACGGTTATCTGTTATCCATTTCCAATACTTATCTATCGCGAGCGAGACTTGCATGGCGAAATGTAAACCACAAATACATGAGTAACTGATAAAAATCGTCTGTTATATAAATTTTATTAATGAGAACATTTACAATTTATATTTAAATACCATCGTAATTGTAATATTATCAAGAATATATATTATTTATTGGCGTCTACTTTACATCATTAAGACAATATAAGAATTGTGAAAAGTGAGATGTGATCTCTTTTGATAGTTTTACATATGGACCGTATTTTATGAATACAACCGAACTTTTCACTGGACATTATAATTTGACCGAATTTTCCGATAATTTATGTAAGAGTGTTTGTTGTTTTACAATTGAAAATGACCCGATCGGTGTCGAAACGTTTATATATATACGATTATTAAATATCTTACATTATAATTGGCTCGTTGCCTTTCTTTTATTTATTGATTTATTCTAATTGAGCCATATTAACAATTATATTATTTATTGGATTATTATAAAATAAAATACTTCTTAAAAAATTTAACTTTGAGATCTATAAAATTTACACACATTTTACATGTCTACACACACATACGCATACACGAATACATATGTATATACATATAGTATGTATATACACTGAGAGAAGAATGTACTAAATTTTAATAAATATTTATTTCAATAATTCAGCTGAATATTTATTAAATGTAAATATATGTATATTTATTTGATACAAGAATCATTAATTTGATTTAACTATAATTTTTTTATTTAGTAAATAATTATTTACTGTTAGCAAATGTTAAATTAGTACTATTCAAACGAATATTTAATACATTTTCTCAGTTTGTTTCTATTATATTCATTTTTCATCAATAAAAAAATCACAGCCCGATTAAATTCATTATTAACACGAAGCGTACAAAAATACGTCGACTTCCTTCTTCAATTCAATACACACATTAAAGGAAGATTTTTGAGGCGTAACCGAAGAACATTGATCGCCTTTACATCATTTTTCCATGATGAGGGATTGAAACGTTTTTTACTCAACTTCGCAGAAACGGCTCGATTTTTATACAAGTTCTTGTGACTTCTTTTTTTATAAATTCGCAATCTTTCTATGGTACGATCGATAGCAGAGTATACGCGAAAGCCGTATTATTCTGTATTACGATCTCTATTCATCGAAGAATAGAGATGATTTGTTCGTCGATGGTGTTCTCATAACAATATAACGAGGCTCTCGACTTCTGCTTCTATCTCGCTCTATCTCAACACTTCTGATGATTGGATGATAGATTTTTTTCTAATGAAAAGCTATGAATATCGGGAAAAAAAATAACCTGCTTTACGTTGGAAATACTAAATTAAAAGCTTGTTTTTTTAAAATAAAAATATGAGAGTTACTATTAAAACAGTTAAAAATTTTAAAACATTCTTTCTGTGTGTATGCTTTGTGTTAACAATGTATTCAATTTGTCGTGATTTTTTATTGATGAAAAATGAAAAGATAAACAGACATGTGCAATAAGACATATAAATAGAAATTGTGGTGCAGTATTTAACAATATATGTAAAGTTTTATAGATTTTAAAGTGACATTTTTCAAAAAATATTTTTTATTCTAGAAATAATCCAATAAAAAAATACCAGAGAAGAGGGCAGAAAGTGATTTAATTATCCGAATTTTATAATGTGAAGTAAAGAGTGAATTCACAAGTTTTTCTAAAATTTATTTTTGACTACAAATTACAGTAACTCTCACGAATTCAAATATTTTTTTTCTTGTTCATCTCTTCACGCGAGCCTGGACATTGTGAGAGAAGAAAAAGCCGCAAACGAGGCCCAACAACGGGTATACGAGAGAATGCGTCGAGAGTGAGAAATAAAAGCATTCGCGTAAACAGCGCGCCGGGTCATGAATTACTTAAGAATATGGGTTCACCGTTGCATCCGCGAATTTACAACCACGGCCTCTCGCCAGGTGAAGGCAGCCGAGTGGCCGCACGACGTTATCTGCGTTTGTGTGCCCGCCGGTTGCATTGTTTTAATAAAGCCGGTAAACATATTTTATTTCTTGTAACGCTGTTTACGTCTCGTAAAAAGGTTAAGCTGCTCACGGGGCTCGGACCCGGGTAAAGAATTGTCCTTAAATCGAGGGGAAAACACGCGCGGAAAATACTGTACGATGCAACATTAACGATGTCTCGACAAAGTTTGCACGATTTCATAAACTGCCAAGTACCTCCATTACAGCTGCAGAAGTGTGCCGATAAATGGTAGAGAAAATTTTTTTTTCGTTTTGTTTCATGTAATTTAATGTATTGTCGTGAATTTTTTTAATAAGGTAGAAAACGATAAGTACATATTATCTAAATACATGTTATTGTACAATAATTTACAATCTCTTTAATATCATATCTTTAATTAATTAATTTTATTAACATTATTTTACTCTATTTGTTTTTTTATACTCGCGCGTGTAAATATCCTGATATTTCTTTTTATTACTTTTATGATTTATCACTTTGATTGCAATCTCGCGACAAATATTAGAAATAATTACAAAATGAAACTAACTATTGAGGATAACAATACAATAATATAATCAACACAGAAATGTGTGTGTCATGTATTACCGGATGTTAACAACTGACTACACTATCAACGTGCTACGTCGAGTCTGACAAAAGCTGTCTGGCGTCTGGTTGCCTCTTGGGGTCAGAAAAGCTATGATCCGTAAATTTCATTAACACCTAGCATCCGAGATAACGTTGTCCATAATTCTGTGACTAAATTTATGTTAAATGTACCGTGTCGTGTCGCATCGCACAAATATTTTCAAAGCATTGCGAGAAATTCTTGATGAAATTATCGATAACATTCCTAATTTACACTATGTCTTATACACATCCGATAGTCGATACATTCTGTAGATCCCATCCGTTTAATTCATTTTTGTAGGTTAACATTTTATTAACTCTCACGGCAGCTTATAACGAACGGACTTTGCCGTTGATTTTTACCTGAATTCCATGAAATCACGGTGATAATTTAATTCCGTGCAATCGCGAGAAAACGCAATGCTCGTAAAAAGCGTGATTGAATGTCGATGATATAGTATAAAACTCTCTCTTCGTTACGATTTGTAGATGAGTATAATAAAAGAGCAAAAAAGTATCATTCATATCGTCGAATCTATTCCATATTTCAGAAATAAGTGTAAACATAACTCTTTGTTTGTGCATTTTTTTTGTCACGCGATAAAATTTCAAATCTTTTTTGAAGGAGGAGAAAAGATTTACGTTAAAGAATTTAGAGGAATATTCGTTGAAATTACACTGATCATTAATCTCGTGGTCACTAATTCCGTGGTATTTACGATTCTGTTCTGACCGACTGACCATCAATGACTCTCCATTTTCATGATGCGGCCTTAACGCGGTCTGTGAGCGACATACACCGTTCCCATGGATTTAAGTAATCGGTATATATCCGGGATACGGGAAATTCGACTCTCCGCAACCGATGCCGCGGCACAGTATACGCCACGTCGACCTTTCGGCCCGTTCAAAGCTTAATTCACCGCGAAATACCGGACGTCCATTAGCTGGCGAGTCTGCTTTAACCGAGTCCGCCAAAACTCCACTCACGCGCGCTAGTGTTTCACGCACACGCGTGCCCATCATACAGCATGTATATGCCTTTCGGTGGATATGTATACGCTTGTGCACGTTTATCACGCCAACCTACAAATTCACGGCATTGACTAACGATCTCGAACGTTTTCTATAAAACGCGTCGCTACGAATTAATTCCCTAATTGGAATAAATCAAAAATAAAGTCGTGGAAAACTCTTTATATGTTAATTTACTCTTATTTAATACTTATTAAATATTAATTTGAGTTAAATTCAACGTTTATTAACAGGTTTTTTCAAGAGTAAAAACAAAATTTTACATTATTGATATCAAATAATTTTAATATTGATATTAAATAGTTTTAATATTGCATAATTAATATTATATTATGCCCCCCATGATGACTAAATAATTTTTAATAGATCAACAAAATAATTAATATTTATAATGAAATATGGTATTTTTTATTTCATTCCTAACTGTATTTAGTTTTATAAAAATTAATTCAATTTTTTATATTATATTTTTTACCGGATTTTTATCCGTGTAAAATAATTTAAAATAAAATTTTAATACAAATGTGTCATATAACGTTCTGTATTACTTTTCTCATTTTCACGAATCATATGTTTCTGTTTCTCTATCTATCTCTATGTTCTTACCCTGACTACATCAAAACTATCCATATTTATATTTAATACATCAAAACTATCCATATTTATATTTAATACATCGTCAATCATGATTGCGAATATAACCAATTTATAACAGACCCTACATACTGACTAATCCATCTGAATCATTGATTCGCGATTTTACGAAATTAATTTGCTATTTTAATTTGCGAGCCATTAGAATCTCAATTCGCGACTCCATTATTAATATGACCTAATCAAATTGATAGGCTACAAAAGATTGTGAAAATCATATAAAGTTCTTTTGATTTAGTAATGTGTGGAACTATCCCTTAAAATATGTTAGAGTACTTGGTGGAATGGTTAACAGAAAGAAATGCTCGAAGAAATGAACAATTACAAACATCAATCGATTTGTCGTCTTTAAAAAATAATTAATGCATTTAATTATTTTTTAAAGATGACAAATCTATAAAATAAATGAATGTTTTGTTTTATGCATCACAAATAAATTATTATCAGTAAAAAGTGGTCAATATAAGTTTCCCGTTATTAAAGTCCACTCAATTATACTGTATGTTGCAGATAATTTGTTTTTTAATTTACATAAATTTATGTAAGAACTGAATAAGCATCTTTTTTTAATTTTTAATTTTTTAATCATCCAGAAGATATGAAAATTTTTTCTCACGAAGAAAATTAAGTGTGAGCTTTATATATTAAAAATGTCAATATTTCACTTGTCATAATCTTATTTCATATTTCTTCTCATGTCCCTTATTTTTCACTACTTTATTCAGCAAAGTAATACTTGAAAGTTTAAAATGTATTCAGTGCTAAAATTAACATGTCATATCTTCATGGTATTCTTAATTGAGTTTCTTTTAAATGTATTAATGTATAAAACGCAGTTGGCAAAAAGCTTAATATCTTTACAGACATTAATACAATTTTTCTTTTTTAAATATTTTTTTGTCATTGCTTATTGCTTTTCTGTGAATGAATATTAGCAGCAAAATGATTTTTTCAATTATACGTTACGAGTTTAAACAGTTTATAAATCTTGTAATTATTATTCCGATTAGCCATAAGATATAGAAAGATATAGAGAATACAGATAATAATCTATATAAACGATCATAGAGTGATTATTAATGTATTGATAATAATAAGCTATTAGTAACATCAATAATAATAAATTTTATTTATGAGTTTTTTTATGTGTTCGCATTTTTATATACAATAGATCGATAAAAAGTTAAATATATGTAGAATTGAATATTTTCGCTAATTTCTTTCTTTGGAAAGTCTGGTTGAAAATGGACAAATTAGAATTTTCTATGATTGAATCTATTATAATTCAAGTTGAGATAACTAGAATTTTTATCAAAAATCATCAGAATTTCCTGGTTCGTTCATTTTCAATCAGAAAGTCTCATCGTAATATAATTAATTTTAAAAGATAATGGATCTATAAATCTACGATATTTTTCCTCGGTTGTATTATTTTTCAGTTTGAATTTATATTCTTTTTTAAACATAAAAGAATTATATAACAAGATTTATATAAATAATAAATTCAGATCTCAATTTACAAGAATAAATAGTAGGAAATATTTTATATTGCTACATTTTTCATTACTATAAATTTTTACTTTTTATGTATAATAATCGTCAAAGAAGAAGAGTAATTTTTAAGCCTATTCGTGATTTAACATTTTATATGTATCTAATATGATCTTCATAAATTCATTTATCTCAAGATTAAAATGAAAAATAATTTAAGATTCATCGATATGTTGCAACGTAACATGATTTGTAATTCACAAATGTTGATATAATAGAAATACATCAAAAATATAATAATATATAAAGTAATTAAAATTAATAATTAAAATAACTAGAATTTAAAAAAATAATTATTTCTCGCGTCAAATTTTTTACTTAATTTTCAATTACATATTTAATAAAAGAATTGTATTATATAATATTCACGAATCCTTTTTATTTTTATAAAATTTAATATCTATATAGAATGAAAGTCCACGTAACAAATAATAGATGTAATAACAGATGAACAATAACTCTTTCTCTCTCTCTCTCTCTCTCATCTCATTTGTACTGTCGTCTGATGTCTCCTAGATCTTTGTCTTCTCCTTTTATTCCATACACAATACTCATTCGCAAAATCATTTAATTACGATCACACATGAACTAATCATCATAATACGTACAATAACCATGAGATGCTTTTCACAGTATGACGTACAATGCGCATTTTATTATGTGGCGAATAATATTAGAATAACACGGAAGGGATTACATGAAATTTCGATTTGCTCGTGACTGACCATATTTCATAAATTAGGAATATTACAGTTCGACTGACGAATCTCGAACGGACGAAAGCTTACAAATTATCATGTACGAATGTCGAATTAACACGATTGATCAATATTAAAATATTAGTTTAATTACGACTGTACACACAAAGTTTATTAATTTATCAACATTTACATATGAATACACATATCGAAGCGTATATGCATTTCACATGTATGCTCTGATTAACACCTACATAAAATCTGTTAAGGCATTAATAATCTCGTGTACTTATTAATAAATGCATGCCGACATGCTGAAATATCCACTTTGATGAAAAGTTATTGCCGTATACTAATAATCTTTAATTGCGGAAAATAATTATTCGCATTAAATCTTTAATTATTTATGTGAACTGCATTTGTCATTTTCCGATATTTGTTGCAATCGCGTCTCAGAAAATAACGCGATAATACACAGAACGGCTCGTGTCACTACCTGTTCATTCGGCGCACGAATGATACTGCAATAACCTTGCGTACGCACTTCTGTAACAGCGCGCTATACTTCGAAAAAGCAAACATCGAGGTTGCGCTCTAGTCGAGTGTTGTCGGGCCAGAGTAATAACTTTATAAAAATACATACCGAATATTCTGTCTCTTACATTTTCCGTAAACGGGACTATCACCTTGCATCAAGTCTAAGTTTATCGAAAGAATAAAATTTATCTTTGGTTTGATCGAAATATATATATACATATATATTTGAATTAATTTGTTACTGTTAATTTCTTTCAAATTTGTTTTATTAATGTGCGTAAATTGTATAAATTGCGATAAATGTGTGTTATTTTGTGCGATTTTAAGAAAATTTAAATGAGAAATGTTGTAATTTATTTTCGTAGGTTATTATTTGATTTATTAAAATCGCAATTTTCCTGTTATCGGAACATAAAAAAGAGTTGAAAAAATTGATAATATTTATTGTAATAATTTTAATAATCGTAAACTAATTGATGGCTAGGCTAATCGTATACGTAGCATGTACAATTAATGTATGTATGTGACGTATGTGTGCCGTATATGACTAATGTATATAGTGTAGATGTTGTAGATAGACTAATGTATGTTTTAATAAGATACGATGAATAGACTAATGCATGTTTGATGTTCAGAAACTTTAATCTGCATCCTTTATTCTCGCTGATAATGGGGCTTGCTAAGGTAATATGTTCATGGAGCATAAATCTATCTATGAGTTTTACAATAGAATTGTGATATATTAGCTTGTTAAACTATTCCTTTTACTTTAAACTATGAAATGCTATTTGTGCTCTTTTGATTTTAATATTTGAGTTCAAACAAAGTGACTAAAAATGAAATACTACTTATGGATTAAGCTGCTTGTGTGTTGTTAAATCTTATTCACGTACTATATTAAAATGCACGGTAATTTCTCCGAATTTCAGTTGGTGATTTATCAAGATACTTTGTATTTTAAAATTAAAAAGTTACAATACATGCCTTAACGTTTCCTTTAAAGAAAAATTGTCAAGTAATCTCATAATTTTTTAAATACTACGTATGTCTTTGTTTTTAATTAAAAATTACGTGATTATTGAGCGTACAGTGTTGTTCGTTAAATTTCAATGCAACGAGACGGAGAGGCTCATTGTTGACAGTGAAAATTGAACAATAATATACGGAAAGCAACGTTGGTGCTTGCCGCATCTTCCCGGCTTGACGATCAAACGGCCGGTAACAAAGTTTGCTCTGCAGAAACAACACAAAGGCCTATTGAACTCCACGGGGCATGGGACATTAGAGACAGTGGAACGTTTCCTCCTTGCAATTAGTCGGCTAATTGCTCGCCGTTGTGATACGGTAAGCGCATTACAACGGGGCCGCGCATCGGATGACTCTGGCGATGCATCTTCGATCTGCTGGCTGTCGTCTGTCGGTGGTGCATTCAGAGGTCCGTGCATCTCGACCTGAATACGGGCGCCAAGTAATATAGGGAACAACCCGTGTGTTGCGTTCCCTAATTACCGTATCGTAGTCAAGCGAAGTCAACCGGTGATGAAATTATCGGCCGTAAGCGTACTCCTTGTCGTCGAGATTATTTGCCCGCTCAAAATCGTTTTCATTAAAATTACGAGCTAATTTATCTTTAGCTTTTGAAAAAAATACTTTATTTTGCAATTATCTGTATATTTTGGTTTTAATAATTACCATTTTAATCCTGGAATAGTCACCTATTCTCGGAGTGGTTGTATATTCCAACAGGAAAATGTAAAATAAATACTGCTTTCTTTCTTTTTGGACATATTGTCTTTTTTTAATAATTTTTTATGTAATTTTTTTTAATAATTTTTTAAGTAATTATTCTTTACAAATCTTTAAATAAGCAATTTCAAAATCCGCAAAAAAGCATTATATTGTACAATAAAAAAGTTTTATTTTGTTAAATAACATACTTATTCTATTTAATGTTCGTTTGGTTTTTACTTACTTTTTTCAGAAAATTGCGCGTAAATCTATATATATCCATAATGTTCTCAAATGTCAATAAATTGACAAATGATTAATAATATACTGTTAAGTGATTTTAATTGGGATGTAAAAATACCCCAGGTGATCGTTTATGTAAAAAGTGAGATAATTACTCCCGGATTGAATTTATATCACACCTTTACCTTTTCTAAACTATAAAATGTTTTTCTAAGATGTTATTACTATTTTTGCGTAATTATAAATAATTACAATATTCAATGAGAGAGAAAATATCTTAATAAAAAAAACTTTATTTAACACAAGGAAATTATTTATTCGATGAGTTTTAATAGCTTTTTTTCGATATTTTTTTCTCTTAGTGCATTCATTCAGATAGTTGTTAAGAAAAAACATTCTTTTTTTAACCAACTTACAAATATTAAAAACAAGATTATTATGAAATCATTAATTATGCAACGACAGAAAGAAAGAGAGAGAGAGAGATTTAAAATTAATTGCACTTTGCAGTTAATAGTTTATTATTATGGTTATTGAAATAAAGAACGTAGTTGAATCAAAGATTATTCTGTTTACAAGAATAGCACGTTTATTTCTCGCAAGTCTGGCTCTTCAAAAACCATCGTACTTGAAAATTTTATCGTAACGACCTCACTACGTAGGATGAATAAGAAAAATCCCGGAGGTATTAAAAAATAAACGCATCCACCGTTTTCGATACCTATTTAGAAGCCGACCGTTGGGAAATCATACAACGAAAGTTTCCGCACCTCACTTTTTCCGTGAAATTATGGAATATCGGTGTACGAGGTTTTGCACTTTAACTACTAGCGTATAAGCAACGCGCCGCTGCTCCATTTATTTTACCATCGATAACGTCGATTCGCCACCATTTGCCACTTTTACATCGGAACTGTATTATTGTGACAGATTTTGCTACCTTTCCGGTAGTTGTGACAAGTGGCTTACTACACGAAATTCGATACAGCAATTTTAAGTGAGTCGCGGCAATAGCTGTCCGCAATTAAATGAGTGATGTCACTCATCTTTATTTCCTACAATTCTAGCGCTCTATTTTCAGAATTGTGTCTTGCACGACATGATACTACAATGGAATTAATCAGTATGAACTTTAAACAAGTATTCCGATTTGATGGAAATTATTCTATTTTTCTCTTTTTTGTTAGGTTTACATATTTACATGTTCATCTTATTAGGCCCAAATAAAGAGGATATGAACATAAATTGTAAACTAAAATTTCTGTGAATTTTTGCTTAATTAAAATTTATAGATAAGTGAAAGAAAGCAAAGAGGACAATGATCTGATTTCTATTTTTTTTTCAACAATGCGAGATATATTTTAAAGTAAACAAAAAAATAAACGAACAATAGTATAAATATTAAAGAAAAAAAATTCTTTTAGCGCGCTTTTTCGTTTATTCTGGTAGAACAAAATTGTTAAAATAGATTCCGCTATTATATTGTAGCAAAGAACTGTTAACGGCATTAGACATGAACATTAACATGCAATTTATTATTTAAGATACTGAAGGTTGAAGGGCAACTTCACCCTCGGAGAGATGAACGGGATTAAAATGAAATATTTGGAATACACGCTGTTCATTAAGCTTACCCCTGAAAAAAGAAGAGATAGCATTTGTGACGTGAGTTTATCCCTAAGAGTCCATTTTACGTCGAGAAATATAATCGCTGTAATCCAAGATGGCGTAAACAGTAATTATTCCTTTGAAAAGGACTCGTGTCCCTCATAATCCTCTCTTGTAGCCCTCACACGGATATCGCAATTCTACCGGAAGATCGCAATATCCATGATCATAGTTCTACAAAATACTGACGGTAACTCTCTTAATTAATTGAGCGGGCGGGCGTTATCTGGAAATATTGTGTATTTAATTCTAAAGTACATTTCCATTATTCAAATATGAATGATGCAGTTCGCAGAGCGTACCACGTTACTTCGCATTGAAATAAAAAGCCAACCGTTAAAATATTAGATATTCCTCGCTATTACAGGAAAATCGCGCGAAACTTGAGCTTTTACTAGCTACGATTATCGAGCTAGATAGACCATAACGTTTGCAGTGATATGTCAAAATTAAAACAACAATGTAACGGCAGAGATAACTGAAATAGCTGTCACAGCAGTTTATAGTTAAAAAGAGTTAGAACGAAGACGTTCGCTCTCTGCTTCGACCAAGCGACACGATCATCGCGAAAAAAGTACAACGACCTTCGATCGGACTTGTCGTTCTTCTTTTATATCCCCTCTGCAATAGAATAGAACGATCTCGTTCCACGTCACGTTCACTTTTCTACGAGCTGTCCTCTCGATACAGAAGCCTTCCAGAGGTCTCCTTCCATTCATCTCACCAACTTGTAAAGCCAACGGTATTAATCATGAGATCAAACGACGATTTAGGACGACTTTCTTCGATACCTCTCCACATCCCGCCTACCTCGACATCCAAGGCGAGTTTGGCTTTAAAGCTTAATCCCTTAAGAGCC
The DNA here is from genome assembly GCF_001594055.1 of Mycetomoellerius zeteki. Classification (NCBI taxonomy): domain Eukaryota; kingdom Metazoa; phylum Arthropoda; class Insecta; order Hymenoptera; family Formicidae; genus Mycetomoellerius; species Mycetomoellerius zeteki. The sequence continues at coordinate 500,993 of NW_017257416.1, read as the reverse complement.
ACCGCTCGAAACCAACCTCCTCGATGCAAGGCCCTGTTAAGGCGGGCCAACTCGTTGAGAGGGTAGCTCGGATATTACGAACCCCATCCGCTTACCCCTTTCCTCTGCTTTCCTGTGTCCTTTTACACCACCTGCCGCCAGCATCGGGACATTAGTGCAACTCCGAGAGACAAGCTTTTATATTCCGGTAATGTAGCGTGCACCGCCCCGGTTCTTCGTTTAATGAAGTTAACTAGCGTGACGCTCGGCGTACTTGTTGGCGAAGCGATTACAACCCGCTCGCGCGCGCGAGTCCAGAGTCGTATTCGAGAAAAATGAACGCATCGAGGAAAGGAGACCAGACGTCATTCGCGTAGACTTTAAATCGCGATGTATACGACATACTTTGACGCGTTTTTCGTAACATTGCTACCGAGAGGAGCTCGTGGCTTTTAACCCTCGAGTTTACTGCGTGCTTCCAGCTCTCGCTCTTTCTCTACAGATAAAGACCCTTACGAAAGACGAGATAATTCCCTCCTGTACGATAATCGGCGAATTTTTCTGGCAGGTAATTGTTGATGACGATGGGAAACATATTGTCCCAAAAATATATTGTTATATAATTTTTATTTAAAAAAAATTTTTTTTAACGATCTATTTCAAGGAGAAATTTTCGCGCTGTGTCAGCAAGCATACGCATTTCCGGTAAAAATTTGATTGCATCGTTCGCCATTCCCGAACTTAATTCTCCGATTTCGTGACGTTTTCTTCGCTTCGTTTTGGAGCGATTTGCACCGGCGAACTCGAGGGGCTCTTTTTCTGCGACTCAGGGCAATTTCGCATAGATCGATTTCTCTTGAAATGACGTGAGACCAATATATGAGGGTACATACAGAGCGTCTCAGACACACCGTAGCAAGCTCTTTAATTTATGTACGGATTCTTTTATCAGTTTTCAATCGATTTCTTCTTAATGAACATTTTGATGTAGCAATAATTAAATTATAAGTAATGCAAAGATAAAGAATTTTAGCAAACAAATGGCCCTGTTTCTTAATTAATTTTTAATATTAACCTTCAAATAACTTATTCGAAACTTACTAAAACTTTATCTATTATTAGAAATATACAAATTAAAAAATAGCATCCAATCAATTTATTGCAAAAAAATTTGAAGAAAATTTATGCGATTTCCAGAACACCCCTTAAATATACGTTCATGTCCAGAAAGTATGCCTGCAGCTGCATCGCCGCATATGCTTGAATTATGAAGGCGCGTTTGCCTGAGACTTTTACGGCGGATTTTATCCTACGTGGTTTATTGGCACGTCCCTTATTGGCCGGCTCTCTCACTTGGAACCGACAGCGATTAATTCCCTTTACCTCCGTGAGCAGACGTGAATTTTATTTCAGACGATGACGCGATCATTACGGATGCGTACATACGACTGCATTCGCCGTGGTGTGATTGAAAACCTGCTGACTCATCCATTATTCGTGCTACGCCCTAACGTTAACATAATTTAGTGTTACGAGGCATCGAGAAATGAGAGCATGATTAGGAGGAATTACGTAATCATGAAGGTTAATAACATTTAATGACCTGACGGATCGAATATAAATACATTAGATACGATGTTTAATAATTACGAGAAAGTACCATTACCTTACAAATAACTACTAAATGATTAATCCTATTCTATCACCGTATTATTTGTATAAAAAAAAGTCCTGTTCACATTCTTAATAGATTGTTTTTCTTTCATTTATAGTTATCTTGTATAACGGTATTATAAAAAAAAAGGATATCTTTTTATAATGCTACCTACTTTTTCTATAAATATTTTTGTCAAATTAAAATTTATTTAATAGATTATTATTTTTCTATTATTTATGGTTATTTTCTGTGGTATAGCAGTATTAAAAAATAAAGAGGATATCTAAAACTAGCTACTTCCTTTGTCAATATTTTTGTTAAAATGAAATCGGTTTTTTTATTAAAAATATCAGAAAATATCATCATTAGTCGCAAAAGTTTTATTTCTTTACCTTAACATATCTTCTTCTCATTATAAATCTATTAAATTGTGTTTTAATGTAATAGATTGAATTATGAATAAAGATTGATTATTTATTTATATTTTTGGATTTTAAGTAAATATGTATATATTGTAAATTGAAAATCGTTAGAATTAACTATTGAAGAAAACGGATCATAAATTTATTGCATAACGTATAAATAAAAAAGATTTATTAAATTGAGAATAAATCTAATAAATTCTATATATCATAAATTTATAAAATTGAAGTTATATTTAATATATAATATCGATCACACACATATATAATCTGTTACATTGCCCTCGTAAAATGTATTGTCTTATTAATATTTTTACAATATTGTCATCGCATTCCGAAATTCTTCAAAAAGCGGGCAATACAAAAACATTCGATAATATAATCGGAACATTCCCCTCTATTTTCGGTTTCACATAATTGTTGTAACATCCTGTAGCCTGCGACTGCGCGGAAAATATCCCCTGCGGATCGCAACAAGATCGTTTGTATACCTGTAGGTATCGCTTAAATTGCACCACCCGCAGCTTCGAGGAAGCCAGCCAATGGTGGATAGAAACTCTACTATCCAACATCCTGCACGCAAATCTTCGTGGCAGTGCTCCCCCTGGTCCATACAACCCCATCGAACCCCGTTGGCCTGTCACTCTTTCATCCGCCAACTTCTCAAATGTCTCGAGACGTATCGAAGTGCCCCGGGTTACTTTCTCGTATCTCCTCAGGGATAGAAACTTCACAACCAGTCAACATACAAAGATCGCGAGAAGAAGGTCGACCACTGCAAAAGTTTCGAGGGAATTGGCAGAATATTTCGTAGTCGCAATTGGCAGAACTATCGAGAGTCCGATTGCTTTCTCGCAATTTCCTCTCTTGCGTCCGAATGAGATACAAAGAAAATTTTGTCAAAAACGTAAAAATAAAAATCTACCTCTAATAAGCAATCCTAAGAATATCTAAGCTAACTCCGAACGCACCTAATTATATACATTTATATATACATCTAAATGTGTTATAAACATGATTATAGAAACGTATCTCTTATCTTTTCTTAATGTATTTAAAAAAAATCCCTTATACAAAAACGAGATTGAAAAAATGTGAAAACATATAGACATAACAAAATTTTAATTAGAACAAAATTTTCAAATTAAAGAGTAAGAAAGTTTTTGTAAGTTATATATCAAAACATTTCTCTCATTGTCAGTGTACTTATTACTTTTCTGTGATATTCGAAATTCACACGAAGGTACCCTTATCTTCGATCGTTCCGAATCGATTGGAATGTTGGGATCCAACGTAACGGTCTCAAAGTCTGACACATCCCTGGAGATGTCGTTTCCAGATGCCGCACCCGGGGTATGTATCGCGAGATACACTGCGACGAATATTTGCGACTCCGATTACGAAAGTCGAAAGCGATTCGATTCAACCGTCGGGAAAGGAAGTACGAGACGCGCAACCCACATATTGATTTTCTCAAGCGTGCATATCTGCCCTCGGGCTGCTTTCTTCCTCAAAATATGCTGATTATTCGAGCGCCAGTCACGTTTTTGTATTACTTCGGGCCGCGATATCGCTATCTCCCCGAAAAAAGGAAGACGGAAATTTATTATTTCCTCGCGGTTACGACGTGTTATTTATGTCCGGCGGATTGATTCTCAAGATTTTCAATGTCGGCCGAGGCCTACCTCGATGGATACGTCGCGCGTTTGGTCGCGACAAGAATTTATGCGCGACAAATGATGATTCGGCACACATCCTCGTTCTCGTGACACGATCCCAGTAAGCCGTCGATATTTCAGAGATTCGACTATGTGCCACTTGGGCGGACTTTCCCTTTATGGATTCCCTAGATCCCCGTGAGAAATCGCCGATTTCGAAACTGTCGTACATCTGGTTATCTTGTAGCAATTTCGTCGTAACGACACTAGCAATTTCATTTTTCTCTCATTCGTTTGCTATTTTTTCCACCAACAGATCGATCTCATTTGTTTTAACTTCAGTTATCAATTATGTATGAGCCGAATGATAACACGGAAGGGAGCGTTTCGAGGCCGCACGAATTGATCACCTGTTGCTCAATCAAATACACGAAACAGCGCTGTTAAAATTACGATTTATTCCTATTATATTCGTTTTCGCCGCCGGCTGAGGTAGAGCAAATATTTGCTGCCGATGGCAAATGTAGTTGCGGCTCGGCAACGCGCAAATTTTGCGGAAATACACATTACGAAGCGCTAGGACCGACTGCTCGTACAATCATCGAAGTGAGAAAAAACCAACAAAATCGAAGAAGCACTTACTGCATCATCATTCCCTTCTAAAAGGACGCTGCCGAGCTCTTTATATATATCTTCAACCCTCTAAGAAAACATTTCCTTTATCGCCTGTACGTAAGCATCTTCTCGTAAAACGAGGATGCCAAAGAGATTAGTCAGAATCTTTTTTCACGACCATCAGCTAGCCTTTTACGGAAACAGAGAAAGAGCAGCATTTCTTCTTCCTTTTCGTGAAGTGTGCTCTGAAATCTTACGGTCGTGACGTGAGATTGACGTCAAAAGTAACGATAAAAGGATTCTCCATGGACGAAACTAAAGGGAGTAAAACGAGCTATTTGAACCCGATCATTCCGTTGATTTCTCTTCATTGTGTTTCACTCGGAAACGCGGGCCCACCGGATGATACGATAAGACGGAAGATGGAGAATGCGAGTGTGAAAGCGCAGAAAGGGATAAATCGTTGCGATGTTTCAACGTTCTTCATATCCGCCTTCGAGTTGAATCGGTTCGGATATGAAGGATGATAATTTTATATTCTATTATTGAAATTTTTATTAGTACTTTAAGGATGTATTACACGTATTTTTGAACAAACTTGCAAACTACGAAAGAATTACATATTTTTGTCATTTGTATTATAATAATTATTTATTAATAATATTATAATTGTATTGGAAAGTATACAAAAAGTTTAGAATCTGGATAAAAAATTATTTTATAATAAGAAGACACGTTTTTCAAAAATAATTAAGATAAGATGAGAAAATTTTCATTTAAACTATAAAATTATATTGTTAAATATATGTATAAGTATTGACCTCATTGAATTGTTTCACATGTAATATTTATTTTATACAGAAAGTATAAATTTCCAATTCTAGTCATCTTTTGTGGAGATTATTATACTTAATATACATCCAATTATTTTAACCAAATAATTATTTGTTTCAACTTGAAGTATATTATCATGATTTATCTCGCGTTGATAAAGTTTTTTATAGTTATCATCGTTGTAACATACATTAATCAAAAAGTTAAAAATCCGTTCCATCACGTGGAAATTAAGCGGTAAATGTCGCCAGTAGTGAATGTCATAGCAGTCAGACATTAACACAATAGAAAATGGATATACCACTGCATTTGTCTTTGATCACACATATAGAATTGAGCACATCTGTGAGTAAAGTAAAAAAAGTATATTCTATATATTTTTTCATCGTTTCGCTGTTAACAGAGTAAGTACACAGTCTGTAACTTAATCTTGTGTCTTGTCGAGCAAGAATCTCTGAAAAGAAAAATCTCTTCTCGCGTGAAACTGTGATCTTACGATCACGTTGCGGCATACATAAATCCAAATGTAACGGTAAAAAAAAAACTCGATGTGCGAATAGAGATAAAGTGAGAGAAAGAAAGAGACGTCGGTGCAAAGCGTCGTAAAAGAAAATTGTAAAAAGCAAGGCGTTCATCCCCGACAATAACTCGTCCACGTGCGCTCGGTCTATCATATTCGCGCTTTTACGCGCGCACATTTGCGTGCATAGCCAAGTGGTGTGCAAAGCGAGAAATCGCAAATAAGGAAGGAAAAACCAGAAATGAAAGAACGCCGTAAGGAAAATGAAGGGTTGGGAGGAAGACAAATTCCCACAAAATCACGTCTTTCACGGAAAAGACGGCAACGACGGTCGTCGTCTTCGTTGTTGGTGCCGTTGTCGTCGTCGTCGTCGTCGTTGTCGTCGTGCTCGTTCTCCGGTCGTACAATGGTCGTCGCGCGACCTCGGACACGAGGAAGGCGGCAGCCGGATCGCCAAGCGGGGACAATAGCTTCGCCGACGACTTTGTTGTCGTTGCAACGTCGGGTGCTTGTATTGTTTGTTGTCGCCGGTGGAAAAGCGCGCGGAGGAAAGAGGATATAGTGTAGGAGGGGCAAAGGTGGAAGAGGAAAGGGTGGAAATGGCTGCGGGGGCCACGCGGAAAGTCTGCAGGCGATTTCTATTGTCGGCCGCGAAGCGCTCTCTCGGTCGCCGATATAATTGGCGCAGCCGCGCGTCGGATAACTCGGACGATAACGAGGACAAAGAAGCGGCGCCGCGGAAGAAGACAATGGGGAAAAGGAAGACCCCGAGAAAATCCTGGAGATTGTCGAGCATCGAACCATCGCTCTCCCCTATCGGCCTCTCCCTTGCGTTAATAGCACACGAATCCCGTTTAATTTGACAGATTCCGTCGAGGAAGTGAAAGGAAGATAGAACGACACGACTTGTATAATAGCTTTGAGTTCCTTAATGCACAATAGTCGCGACTATAGTAGCAAATAGCCAGTAAATTGCTTGACGGCTTGACCTATTTACGATGGTTTTACCTCTGCGCGGTATACACCAAAGCCAGGCAATTCCTCGATTGGATCGTACATCTCGTGCATCTTCTATTAACTCGAAAGTTTTCGATACATGTGTGGTAATATAAATACATGATAGCACATCCATGCCATCGTGATCTGCGTTAGAAAAGTGGTGCGGTAATATCTCATTACGTTGAAGCGAATAAATCATATATGTAATGATGATGTAATTAAATTCTGTTCTGTGTATTCATGTTAAAAGTAGAATTGTTAATTTGGCAGATTAAAGGCAGATTATTAATTTATGCATTCACTAAACTCGAAAATTAACGATAACTCGAAGTATCGAGCGAAATCAGATTGCGCTAAATCATATTTCAATTTATCTCTCTACAAATTTTATTATTACGAATAAATATATAGATTCTGAAAGGGAAGAAATTGACTTAATGCCGACGTAATTATGTCACTTGTTGGAAAAATACAAAGTTTTATGAAGTAAATTAAAAAGTGATTTTTACGAAAAGAAAAGCTCATTTACATCGATTTTATTTTGAATAATTATTGAATGAAAATCTTCCAACACAAGAAAAGAATGGGTGATTGGAAGATAATGATGAAACAATTAAGAAAAATTTAATTTTGTCTTTATCCGCAGTCCATTCGAACACCAATTGTTCGGATAACGTTAACAATTAGAGACAATATTAATGTTATAAAAGAAAAAGGAAAGAACAAAAGGACACAAAGCAGTTGGACGCAATTGCTTTGTGTCCTTTTGTTCTTTCTTTTTTGTACCAATTCTTCAAATATATTTTTACGTTAATGACTGATTTACTGAGCTCCAACAGGTTCATTGGTTTAAAATGCGTCGTGAATAGAGACGAGTAGATCAGAATACGAGAAAGTACTTGCCGACCACTAACTTCGTCCGCGAGTTCCGATTGCTCTTGTAATTGACGACTCTGTGAAAGATGGACTTTCTAAGAGCTACCCCGAGGCGTCGATGGTAATTGCAGTTTGATCGTGCCCTTACGGCGAACTTTCACCTAGTTGCCTTGTAATAAGTCTCAAGTTCGCTTGCCAGTAACTTAACCTCAGATAGTTAAATTTGTAAAAATTATAGAACCTTTTTTACAAATTTTTTGTAATTCGAATGTGAAATAAGAAACTTCGTATTAAATTGTAAAATGGGAAACGTATTTCTTTGCATGATTTAAATTTTAATTTATTAATGCCGATGCATAATAAAAAGTATCATCTCTGTGACACATTTAACTTTAAATATAAAATGAAAATATTTATAGAATGATACGAGAAAAATATCAAGAATTTGAGTAATAGACTTTTTTCGTGCACATATAATTTATCTAGAATATAAAATTCCATAAAATCTTACTTATACTTTTTTCTCTTGCATTGAAAGCAAAAATTTTTTTTCTGTTTAACAAAATTTATTTCTTTTACTGTAGTCTGTTTTATATTTGTTTTAAAGTAAATTATTACAAATTAAAGTAGACCAAAATATTAATTAGACATTGCATGTGTTTTGTACATTTAAAACACCTTTAAAATACTATCTTTGTTCTTTGATCAGCCATCGAATTCTCAAGAAAGTTATCCAATAGTTAATATATACTCAAATGCTCAAATCTGTATAGTTAATATGTACTCAAAATCTGTGTCATAAAAATACAGTAATAAAATATCAGTCTAATGCCTTTAAGACAATGATGAACAAAATGAACGTAATTAGAAGGTATAAGTGTAAAAATAGATTTTAATAGAGTTTTAGTTGCTATTTTACTGCGTCATTTTTGATTTTTTATTTTTCTCTGAGCGCGCGCTTTTTCAGACATGCCGCAGGTTGGCCACCTCTGATCTATAATATAATTCTATTATGTGTTATATCTTATATATTGTATATATTGTATTATATCTTCTTTATTGAATTTTTAATTTTACATTTTTGCAAAATAAATTCTGCGTTTGCTTGAAATAAACAACCAGTATTATAAAATCGTTATTAAATCGGTTCGAGTAAATTGTCTTCATCTCTGTCGTACGAACATCGTCGAAACGGAAGCAGGACAATCGCGGGAGTTGTTCGGAACTTCGTACGCCGCGTCGCCAACTTAGATTTAACTACGAGTTCACCCCAAGGATTAATGTAGCACCGTCGTAATTACATGAAGAACGGGAGCGATGTGGGGTCGTATCACGTGTACCTCGAAACAGGTCGAATTAATCTTCTTGCTTGCCCCGAGGCTGAACTTCACGCACGACTTGTCGTGCATCGTTCCTTTGACGCGCTCAATCTCTATTGAACATATCTTTTAATTGGATATCGAGCAGATTCGTAGTGAGCATACAGCCTATTAAGATCCACGAAAATTCAAATGTCGCCATAGACAACTTCACAATTTATTTGTGAAATATAATGTTTATTTCACTAAAATAAATTCTTATTTAAATACGGTGAAATAAAATTTTATTCCCTGACAAATATACCATTTATTTTATTTTTTTACAATTAATGAGATATAATTTATAATTAATGAGATATGTTTTACAGAAATCTATATGATATTTAACTATTATTACGAGTATTATGAGTATTTTGTCATCACAGTTACAATTTTTTATAGCCATTAAATATTGAAGCAAACGTCACATTTGCGAATATTTTGACTTGTTTTTGTCATTGTCAGTGCATTTTATAAATATCGCTTCGTTTCTCGCAAAACATAATGTTTTGTCGAATGATTACAATATTTCTCTCTCTGGGCAGATATTTTTATCTGCTTAATTAGCTTCAGTGATATGTTATTTTTTGTTGTTAAAAAATAGGTTTATCCGACGGTTCTATTACACGTTTCTCAAACAACAGTTACTAAAAGAACAGAAATATGCGAAAAGAACTGAGCGTCAATAAATAATGAATTAGAAATCTTTTGCGGGATATTCATTTCAATTTTATTCCAACATCTCCAAAAAGCGAAATGAAATCGCGATTTATTTGATGTTTTTGGCAGATCTTTTCAAAAGATCTCCGCGCGGTATATTGAATTCTGTGATTCCATTCCTGATCGCATCGGCATTCATCTATCCATATCAGCGGGCTGCCTTCCGAGAGACGGAAGATCTGTTTTCCGCGATGGGAAATGGGAACGGCGGCATGGCCGACCAGTTTCAGTGGCTTCTCCTAACTTTCGATCCCGCGAGACCAGTCGCCGGATGCCCGTCTACGATCCACAGAGGGCTATCTGGATCTACTCTACGACACATCCGATATATAATTGACGAGCCGCGAAGTTTACCTCGTATCAATGTAAAAGATGTGTACACGTCGAATATTTTGACATTTCCGCTACATAAATATTTTCGACTAGATGTTATCTCCGTTATAACTAATCCACGTACGCTCACTTTACAAAGGGGTCCCGAAATTCGCGAATCAAAATACCATAACGAGAAAATTTTTGAAAAAAAAAGTAAAAAGCTATATATACATTTTTATTTGAAGCAGTAGTTTTCAAGATACAATATTAAAGGTTCAAAATATAGCTAATTATAGATTATGTTTAAACGATCTTCTGTCTATAAATCACACGTGCAGTAGTATCTATTAGTAAGCGCGCATTTTAGCGTTTAAACATTGTTCATTTAAATGTAGAATTCGTAATTGATCATACTTAGCACAACAATAAGCTTACACAATAATAAGCTTTATTATTTCACAAACCATTGCTTAAAATAAAAATTTACGGATATAACACATTTTTATTTAATTTTTTGAAAACTTTCTTACTGCAGTATTTTAATTCGCGAATTTCAGGACACCCTGTATATAGCATTATTTGATTATTCTGATATCTAAGAAGATCATACATCTTGTAGATGAATAACGGATGAAGCAGTCAAAAATTTTTGATCGATTATACTCAATGTGCGCAAACACGTCTGCATATATAAAAGCTCAAACAAATACAAATTAAACTCATGCAAGCATATGAGCTCAATGAACTCGCTGAACTCGCGCTATATCTTAAAATATAATATGAAATATCAAGTTACCTCGCTCTCAGGGAATATTAATGCAGTGATCCTGCAAATTCATGAAAATCATAACGACTTCAAATAGTATGTGCTCGTATAACATGTGCTTCTTAAAATTGTAGCCAGATTATTATTTAAATGTCACATTTATTATAAATTGCCTTACGTATGTTGTCTTATTACGATTATAAGTACAAATATATTCGCTTTTCAGGAAATTTTCTTAAAAGATGCATCAACTCCCGTCTTCTTTTTACAATATTATCAGCCTCTTACTGCATAATGCACCGATTACTACAGACTTTTAAGCTCTCCTACAATGGCTAATGACTAAAGATGTCTTTCTTTGCGATTACAGCGGAGAATCTACCGATGGGTTTTCCGATGATCACTCAAGCGCCAACGACGAAGGTAGTCGAGATGGGTCACAACGCTGTCCTTCTTTGCACTGCGGTTGGATCCCCGACGCCCATCATCTCCTGGGTACGAGATATGCTGCCTATCGATACGTCAAATCCACGATACACGGTTCTGGATTCCGGTAAGTAACCACCGCCTGTCGATCATTGCGATCAGTCTTTAATATCGTTCGACGAGAGACGTCGTTGTCGCGACGCGTGTCCCCGAAGGATCGAACCGGTTTTAGATATACCGGCTTAAATGCAAAAAAGTACTGCCTCATGAAATAAACGACATTATCGTGGTGAACAACGAACATTGCACTTTATTCGTGAGACGGGAAGTAGGCCGATAAAGGCCGAGGGGTGAGCGCGCAGGGGGAGAGAAATATGGTGTACGTGAGCGATCGAACGATGACAAAGGCTATGAAAGATAGAAAGATTAAGGGTGTTTGGCGGGTACACAGGTAGGGTAACAATAGGGGCGCCCCATCGGCGCGGGCGGCGCGCGACCAGTGGCGCATGTCATATCTCGTTGAGTGCCCGGGTGCGTAAGTCACTGTCAACTCGCGGCGGCGTTGATCGAGTGGTCACGCGATACGCGAACATCCAGCACATCCATCTCGTTTGCCGAGAGCACACCTGGCCCTCTCTCCCTCTCAGCTCGCACTTACCAAAGCGCACTTCGTACCCGAACGTGCGCGTTCATAACCGGCTGTAAATCGTATTCGCACTATACTTTGTCCGGTGCGCTTGCACGCGTTTAAAACGGTGTCTCTAGTAAGATTTTAAAGTGTTAAACTTAAGCTTTAAGGGTCTCTTTCAACAACCTTGGTTAAGCTAACCGATGGATGGGGCTCTGGATGGATTTAGCTTAAAATAAATTAAACCTCGGTTAAAAGTTAACCATGAATTGTGGAACTGGGCCTAAATGAACCCCATAACCGTCGGTTAGCTTAACCGAGGTTGGTGAAAGAGACCTTAAATCAAGCCGTACGAAATTGACCATCACAGTCGAATGTGAGGAGAACAATCGTCTATGATCGATCAATTTTTTATGGCTTAAGGCTTGGAGCTTAAGTTTTATGCCTTAAAATCTCATTGTAGACGCTGCTTAAGGGAATCCTAAAGTTGTCTGTTTTATTGATTCAGTAGGACTTACATACATACGATTTACATGTCATTGACACATTACTACACTTACTGCACATTAATATCACATGTACAAATTTTCTAACTAATCTTTCATATTAAGTATCTAAATCCATACAACCTTTTGCATAACGCATAATGCATAAAGGATAAGAAAATCAACCAGAGTCTTTTATTTCATAGGAAGGGAGAAGATGAAGAACTTTGATTAGTTCATTTTCTTATGCATTTCTTATGCGACTTCTGTGCTCCCGCCCTAAGCCAATTCTAAGAACTCAATATTGTTTGTTCATGTAATCCCAAGTCCAAACGAAGATAGTTTTACACGTATAAAGTATATAAAACAAATATTATCACAATGCGATGCTAGAAACCCATAACAAAACTGTAATTTTCCAAATTATTTTCATAAAGTTTTTTAATAATGATTTAATGGAATAAAGTCGACTGGTTTGAATTACATTACTGTTTATACTTTAATTATAGAAAAGGATTTTTAAAATAATTGTGTGCGTGCGTGCGTGTGCGTGGCTGTGTGTGTGTAAAGGCAATTAGAAAAATACTTTGAAAAATAATCGATAAAACACACAGGAATCCCCTTAACGATCCGACTTAGCGATCCACTTGACATTACATCGTTTTTCGATTTTGACGACGGCATCGATAAAAAGTTCGTAAAAGTTCCGTCAGATATCATATTCGCCGAAGTGGGTATCTTTGACGATGATCCTATTTCAAATCGCATTTTGCGCGATATGGCTTGCGAGGAATACGATAATGTCGTCAATAATCGAGCATACAAGATGACGGAATCAACTTGAATACATTATTATCGATGTTTCGTCGTTATTTATAATTCAGGAAGAACGACGGTACATAGCGTGTTTGACCGCTGTAACTACTGTCACATTTAACATGTACAGGCGCTTTAAAGATCTGCAGATGTACATTAATCGATCTTGCTAATGTAAACATAAAATGTTAAAGATCTCTTTATAAGCGTAACTTTATGGCAATTTACAAATATTCATTTTCGTGTTGTTAAAAACTTTTGTTTACGATCTATCTAAATATAATATTCATTAATTCAGAAATAACTGACTCGTGACTACTGGCATTTTAAAAGCATGAACATACTACTTTTAAAATCCTCAATCTACGCGTAAGACGTTAAAAACGAGTTACCATATAATCTCATAGCAATCTGCCCTCAATTCTAGATAAAATATCCTGATTACGACATAAATCCGACTTATATTGAGTCTTAAAAAACTTCTTTATTGCGATCTTTCTCTGACATGTTTTTTTTCGTACACTGTAAAAAAAGTATGTAAAATTACATGAATAATATACTATGTTAAAATTTTAGGCAAAAATTATTACTTTTACTTCTAACATATCTTTATATAAATGGAAAATTACAAGAATAATATATTTTATGATTTCAATATAAATGTACAAAATTTCTTGTGCAACAACATTATATGTGTAATAATAATAATAATAGTAATAATATATATGTACATATTATTTCATTTTTATGTACCTATATATTAACATTGCTTAAGAAAAATTGTACACAGCGAATTAATAAAGGAGAAGGTGGTATTATGGCACTCCAATTACATTTTACACAATAACTTTGTTAATAATTAATATTTAAGTTTAAAACTTGATAATTACATTCATTAAAATATTATTGAATCAATTCTGGACTCAAAGTTACGAAATATTTATTATTTAGGATACTATTAATAAAAATGTGGCGATATTGCATAATGACTCTAAGAAAAAAATGAGCGGTAATATGGCCTTCCATAAAAATAGCCTCAAAATATTAGTTTTGTTTAGAAAACAGTATTTGATTACAAAATTAACAATAAAGAAAAATATTTTAAAATGTATGCAAATGAATATACATAACTTCTGCATATAAGCTGCTCAGTACTAAAAATCTCAGTACTAAAAATAGTACACGTAATATAAACTATAGATTAACAGTAGAGTTACAATCAATTATCAAATAATTATTTTGATATGAAAACCTCAAAAAAGAGGTCATGAGTAATCAATATTCATAGAAGGCCACATTAGCAAAATGCCATGGTATTGTTTAAATTTGTATAACTCAAAATATATATAGTCAAATAAAACGTTAAATAGCAAATAACATACTCAAAAATATATATGGTATATTCGTATGATAATATGCTCAAGTTTAAAAAAAATGAAGAAGTAGGTGTAATTAAATGCTAAAGTGTACCAGAAACATTTCAAAATACTTGAAGGTAAAAATGCGTTATAAATGCTGGTTATTGAGTATTGGTAATATTAGCATCATGGTGTAACGGCGAGCTACTGAACTAATAATTCCATAAGTAATCATTAAGATTCGTTATTTAATAACGGAGATATTAAGGGAGACAATATATACACTGGCCATAATACTACCTCCTCCTCTACGTAAATATTTCTAGAAGCTTAACTTTAATTATAAATTTACTTTTGCAAATTATTTAATTACTGTAAAGAAGAACAATTTAATTTTATTTGTAAGTTATTTTACGCGTATGTAAATATAAACCTATAATACCCCTGGCAGAAATTTCATGCATTTTTTGAACAGCTACTAGACAGTTTATTAACTTCGGTCCAGTAACTGAGAAGTAAAACTTGGAATCTCAAAAATATAATGCTTTACTTGCAATTACTGGGCACAAAAGATGTGCAAAATCTGGACCCATTTGCTGAATAAAAATAGGAATTAGTGACTTACGCAGTATTTTAACTAATAAAAATTAATAAAATAACTACGTCTACACAAATTGCACATATTTTCATCAGGAAAACTAATTCAGAGCCACTGAATAAAATTCGATCAAGTTCTTGCTCATTCCTTACGCAGTATTGTTACAATTAATGAGAATACAATAATACTATACAGTAATTGGGCGTCTAAAAAACTGCATACATTTTTTCTAGCAGAATAATGGGTTCCAAAATTAATAATTATAATTGTTGTAATTTTACACATAATTTTTTTTACAGTGTAGTTAAATCTAATTGAGCAGGAAGAACGTTCTCGATCGTTGCATCATTGCTGAGTGGAAATTTCTTGCGCGAAATATATTAATAATATCCCCCCGAGCAAGTCGAAATAGAGCGATAAGGCGAACGAATAATTTTCTCACGCATTGCGGAATTTCGTTAAAGCGCGATGCTTCCCATTATCTTTTACCTTCAACACTTGTATAGGGCATGTCTTTATGCGCGTACGCACGTATATATGCGAATGTGTTTGTATAACGCTCACTTTGTTTTTATCGCGCGACGGTGGTATCATTATCGAGCGGCACGTCACGTAATACCAACATGCACTTGCCTGGACTATCTTTACGGTGCTCGTCGCAGTTTGCCGCGACGTGAAAAGTGTACATTAGATGCGGCGAAGCCGCCACTACGTATACGCTGCGTATACACGCAATACGTACGCAACACACCACACAGCATGCACATGTCTCGTGCATACAGGCGCATGTGCATGTTATGTATTATGGATACGTTTGCATAGCCTACTGACGGCATGCATCTCTGGGCCGTGCACGAACGAGCCGTCGATACTAAAGTTATTAGATATGTATATACTGCGACGGATAATGTACATTTTGTAATTTAGCTACACGTAGGTACTTATGGAAAGGACAATTTTGTTGAAGTGTCTAAAAATTTATCTAGATACAAATCTGAAAATAATTTTGTTAAATTCAAAATAATTATGATATAGAGACGTTCAAAGTGGTTACTAAAATGTCAAAAATTTTCGCAGTATTACTCGTGTTTGAAATTTCTACGTAATCATTTTGACGGTTTAACAAAATTATTTTCAGATCTGTATCCAGCAAACAAGCTGACGTTATTTATCGTCATTTTTATTCAAAATGACATCTTTACTGTTAAAATAACGATAAATAACATTAGCTTGCTTGCTGGGTAGATTTTTAGTTTTTTAATAAATTTTTTCCGTGATATTATCCCAACAATAATCGCATTCAGTTTGGAATTTTGCTACGTTTTGAACCAAAATAGTGGACGGATTACGCTACTCTGGGTACATCTAGTGGCTTTAGTCGATACACGCGCGATACGGTAATCTTGCTAGGAATTGCCATGAAGAAATTCTACAGAGGAGAAAACTCGTTTGACGAGCGAGATGCATTCGGCTGGAAACTCGATCTATGGCTGGTATGCGTGCCGGTCCACCTGATAAAGCTGCCGGTTCTGAAAATCGCGGGACGATCGAGAATGGAAATCTAAATGAGATCCACCCCGAATGAGTCGGCTCGATTCCTACCTTGGTCGTTTCCACGATCGATAGCTACGATAATGAAGTATGCCGGACGTTATGTAAATTCGTGCGGCATCGAGGCGGGCCGTTACGCGGCTATTATTATTGTAATTAGATGGGAGGAATAACGGGGTGTGTATTTTTAGTGTTTTTGCACCACGAAGAAAAGTTTGCCTATTACCGTTACGATTCACACGACGATACTATCCTTAATGGTTGCAACAGTACAATGATAATAAGTTCATTTAGAATACAGTGCAAATTTTCTCGAATTTCATTAACAGTTTCTGTTATTGTTTTATGCTGATAATGTTATTAAAAACAACATTAAGAATATCTAAATAAGAACAAATATAGAAAATGGCTAAAGTTAAAAAAAAAGTATGTGAATTTCTGTAATTAAATATCTTACACACCAATTGTATTTGGCTTATCATGACATTATGCAACAAGCAGTGCTTATTACAAAATTTTCTTGAATTTCATTTTTGATACATGTGCTGGTAATATTATTAGAAAAAACGCTAAGAATTAATGTTTGTGTGAAATGAAAATGACATTTTATTATATTTCTAGAGCATAATCTTTTTGCCGATATTATTTAATTAGTCAATAATTTTCTGTTAAGTTGCAAAATAATTGTTCCCTTTTCTGAAAAACTTAATTTTTTTAATTGTCATTTTTAAAACATAAAGAAACAACATTATGCAATAAACAATAACTAAGTTACACTCACAATGGCTAAAGTGGTTTTTACCTTTGCGTGTTAATCATACCGTGAATTACGTCACCCAGTATGCGTAAATTAAATTTATAGATGCAAGATGTATGATTATGCTATTTGTCATTGTAAACTTTATTGAATGGAAACAACGGTGCCACTGTCGACCGTAAGATCAAGTTAAGTGTAATTTAACGGAGAGGGGTTGATAACCCCTACCTCCATAAGAGGCGACCCCCGGAGTCGCATCAGTCACTCGCTCGCACCCTTAACATTGTTCGCGTGTCTTCGCGTGTACTTCGTATTCTTGAGTCGAAGGTGCACTCGCGGTATGCTGCTACCGTCGCGTTATATGCACGTACCGTAAAATATACGCCTTAATGTATCGCAAAAAGTGCATCACTGCAAGTCGATGTACTTTCTGGATATAGTGGCGCACCAAGTTCCGCGCAAGGGAAATGGATGGATGAGAAATAAGGAGGAAGGCGTGCGTCGAAAAGAAAAGAGGCGTGCGAGAACGAGGGCGAGGAGACTTGACGAGCCGACCGGGACGAAACGAGAGTTTTCATAAATTCCATCCCCGCGCTGACAAGCATTTTTCTCGTAAATCTTACCTGTCCTCGAACTCGTTAAGCGAAAGCTCGCTCGAAAATTGTACGCGCGCGCGCGCGTCGTTCGTATCTATCGCACGAACTGTTAACGCGTTTGCGGAACATCGCGCGATAGATTGTCCGCGTTTGGGAATTTTTTTGGGAACTGATGATGCATTCTTGACAGAGTATTTCATCGTTCCACTATGTTTTATCCTGAAACAAGAACTAGATGCCGCCAAATATCAGAGAGCGAAAATAACGTACGCCAATCGATCGATGCACTCGATACATCGTGTTTTCACGGAATAAAACACAAACTTCTCAATATACGCAATCCATTTTTCAAAGCCTATTTCGTAATTAAAGAAAAAAAACAGAAAATATTATTAACAAGAAGATAGAACTTCATGTGTGCACGTTGGTCGTACCGCACGCGATAGTATCTGAGCGTAAAAATGTATCTATGATGAGAATTTTTATCAAAAAACACTATTCTAAAAATACATTTCTTCCAAATACTGAAAAGTAACTACTATTAAATATTCTGTCGGTAAGGTTCTTTAAGGTTCTAAAAAAAGTTTATATTATAATTCGAAATCAAACCGACGAGAATAAATCAATTAAGAGAAATAATCCTATTTTCGGTCAAAGCGGATCTTAGTGTTTAATAATACTAATATGCAAATTTTTTGCAAATTTAATACATTTTTCAATTTTATACGATTAGGTGTATAAATAAGTTTCCATGTTTTTCTTTTCGAAAGTATATCTGTTAATATAAAAAGAACGGTACAAAGATTTCAAAGTATTTGCCTTTCAAATCTAACACTTTAACCATCTTTCAGGCAGCATACGGATATCGCAGCGAAAGAATATTTTGCAACACAATTTATCGTTCACACCGAAATCACCACTTAAATCTTTTAAATCAATTTTGACACGTTCTTTCAGACACGGTATTGTCTCACAAATTATTCTGGTTGCTTCAAAGACGGTTTTACCGCAGTAAAAATAGTGACGCAATGGCGAAATGCACCTTTTTAGCGTTCAATTAAATTAAAAATGTAGTTAATTGTCTAATTGTGAGAAACAACGCTTTCATAAAGGTTAATCAACTTTACTAGTAATTCAGCGCGAAAATTTAAATACATCATTGTTATAGCATTATCTAAAGTTGAACGCGGAAATTTATTCATATATCTAATATGTTGAGATATACATAAACATATTTTATATATTTTTTAGTATATGTTAAATTGCACATATAATTTATTATTAAAAAATTTGTACCTAGTAATGATATTTAGATTTTATCATAAAATAACGTTGAATGTCACCACACTTCATATGTGGATGCATTAATGTTTAATTCATTTTTGTTTACGTAACAAATATAATCGCGCATGTCTACCGCAGAAGAAACACAAATTCGGCACAGAGAAAATGTAAAAGAGAGAGAAGAGAGAGAGAGAGAGAGAGAGAGAGAGAGAGAAGAGAGAGAGAGGTGACGGATATTTTTTTAAAAAGATTGCAGTAGGAAACGATAGGTATTTTTCTCGCGTAGTTCATCGCGCAACAGTTACATATACATAGAATATCGCGTAGTTCGTTTTCGCAACAGTTACATATAGAATTATATGAAAATCACTTGTGCATACATATTATTCTAATCTTGCAGATTAAATTTGCTAAGCGGTTCGCCTTATGTCGTCGGCGGGAATTGAGCCGTTGCTAAAATTTTAACTCGCCTCGCAATCTCTAGTTGAGGCCCGCTCGTGCCCCAGATACTCGGTATATACCATTGTTTGCGTTAATTTACGGGAATAGCTACATCCGCGATGTACATTAACGATATCAAAGCGTCCTTGCTTGTCATAGAATAACGCTTGAGACTACGAAACTATTCTCTCGCATTTTCAATGCGCGCGATTAAATTCTGCGAGATGTTCGCACTTCGCACGTTACTACATCTACACAGTTGGAAAAAATGTGTTGAATTTAACATAAATCTCAAGTTCCAAACGGTCCACTCAAATTTTTGAGTTAATTTTACACAAGATGAATATGTTAGAAGGTAATACAAATATTATGTAAGAGAATAAATACAAAGAAAGATAACATCGACATAGTTTGTAAACATACCGTGGGAACATATTTTTTTCAGAAAATTAACATTTATGACATGTTATTAACATATTTCATTCATTTGTCTTAGAATTTACGTTTTAAAACACATTATTTTTATAATTGTATGATTTTGACTTTAAGAAACATTAAATGTCAATTTTACAAAAAATCTTTAAATAATATAATATAATCACATTATGTTAAATTAACACTCGAATATGTTAAAAAATTCAACACAAATTGTTAACACAACGTGAGTGGACCATTTCCAACACAAATACACAAATTTTTTTACTGTGTAGCATAGAAGAACCGTAAAAACACGACTACGTTTCCGCATAGCATGTAATATTATACGTAATAATAATAATAATTAATATTTTTCCATTAAATTAACGCAAACTACATATATAGAACTATATTAAGTCTCGGTCGTGTTATAAAAAATTATAGTTACTTTCAAGTTTATAATTTACGCTAAATAATAAAATATTAATTCAAACGGACTCTCCAGATTCAATCAAAAATAGGAAAATTTTAATTGAGCAAATGAAAGTACTAAAAACGACGCGCTAAATTGTTGCGCTATTAAAAAATAGAATATTATTTCTTAATTATATCAAGTACTTATATAAAATGTTCCCGCGTCATTTTTAATACTCTTATTTATCCTGTTAAAATTTTCTTATTTACACTAAATAAATTTTGAATATATTTTATTTATTTGGATATATATTCTCAAACGTTAAATTATTAAGGGTCAATAAGAATAACTCATTTGCTGTGCAGATACATATTTGTGTACTCTATCATATTTTGTCTCGTGCATTGAGAAGAATATAATCTGGATTAATTAGAATTCTGATTGAAAATGGACGAATTAGAATCTTCTGGTTAAATATACTAAATTCCGGTTGACATAATCGGAATTCTGATTGATATTAATCATAATCTTCTGGTTCGTCTATTTTCAATTAGCCATTTTTCTCAATGTAAAAAGATGCTATAAAATTTTCTTTGGTTTGTATTTGGCGAATGTGCGAAGTTTGCTTAAACAATCGAATTTTGCAGTTTCACCCTTAAAAATATTATAATAATTAAAATTATCCATTTCATACTCCCGATGCAGATACAATTGATTTTGTCTTGTAAGAGCAATATTTTGCCATGACATTTTTTTACATGTTTTATGAAACTGCGAAGCTTGCTGAAGAGTTGGATTTTGCAATTTTTTTCCTTAAAATAATAAATAAGATCTGCACTATAGTGCAGATCGAATGAGATATCAGAACAATTTTCTATTTTACTTTTTTTCCAAAAAATCGCTCTTTAGCAAGACGCAAACATTTCTTCTTACAAATATTGTAATTATATTACAATCTTTTGAATATTTTAGCTATAATTTAATAAAATAGAAATTTATCTTTATAGCCAATGTCTTCACCATGTCTCCTACCAACCCTTAATAAAGTATATTTTAAAAAAGAAGAATCTAATCTGTTATATTATACAGAATATTATACAATATATGGATAAATATATACAGGGTGTCTCACAACTACCGCATTTTCTCTTAAGAACGTATTCTTGAGGTAATTTTGAGATGAAAATCCTAATACAAAAATGTCGAGGCTACAATAGTTTTTGAATTATAATTGGTTAAAGATAGTGCGTAATTCAAAAATTATTATAGCCTCGATATTTTCGTATTAGGATTTTCGTCTTAGAATATTCAAAAGAATTCAGAAATAATAACATAGAGCTATAAAAGTGAAATGATTTTTTACTTATAAACATTTAAAGTTAGCTTATAATTCAAAAAATTATTGTAGTCTCGACATTTTCGTAGTTGTGAGACATCCTGTATAAGTAACGCAGGATTATGAGATTTGATGAGAAATTAGGAATTTCGCGAGAGGTTCGGCTTCATGAACAACATGTGAGCAACATATTAAAGTACACATTAAACCCGCGCCGATAAGTCGTGCTCGTTCTCTCAGAGAACTTCGATGCGCGATTACGCGACGGCAAATTTAATTAGATACGCGGGTGCATAAGTTTAACGTTTCATTTAATCTTCAGCCGGGCATCTTGTTGAAAGACGGTTTGGCTCGGTACGGCCCTTGAGGAAATCTTTCTCTTTCTCACTGATCGTCGCATGGGCGTCGTCTCGTAGAAGCGCAACGACGCAGGCAAAACTTAACACGGCGAATCGTTAAATTATATTTTGCAGTTCTCCGCTCGTAAAGCCGCGAACGAAGTGATGGTGCGCGACGGGGATGAGGTAAGAGCGGAAAGCGTTGGTTAGCGCTTCGTCAACACTCGTAAAATTCCCCGCGTTAAAACCCCCGGAGCTTGATGAGCGAGCACCGAACTTCAGAACAAGTAACGTAATATAGTGGCGCGACTTAACGGTGCCCTAACTGAAGACACCGCGTCGCGACGGGATGATCGTGGATGTCAGATTGTCTTGGAGATTAAAGAAGAGGAAAAAGATAGGAAAGAAGAGAAGAAGATTAGACTTTCTTACGCTCTCAGAACATCTGCGATGAAATTATTACGATAATAAATTGAGAAAAGTACTGGAGAGATAATAATCATTCAAAAGAAAATGAGATTTGTATTTTGATCATTTCAGAAACTTCATAAGTCAATTTTTTTTTGTCGAAATTGACGTATTAGGGGATTTAAAATTCCCGAGAAAAGGGAAAATACACAACAATATCGTTTCCTTCAAACTACATTAATCAAACGTTCTTAGATATCATGTCTAGAAAACTGTCATTGACATGAGAAACGGTAACTTGCAGTGACTTACGTTTTCGTTACAATAATAAATCACTTTAGCATGCTGAAATTCAATGTTACTAGTTTGCTTTTTTATGAAGTGTGTATATTTAAAAAAATGAAGTTGAATATCTATTTCAAGCTGCAACTTGTTATTTTCGAACATTTTTAGAAGTCCGTCATTACATTTACATAATTAAAGAATCCTAGATTATATGTACGAAAATGCTCATTTACTTCTGAAACAATTTAAGTCAATATTTTCAATATTATTTTTATTTTGAAAATAAGTTTTAAAAGAGATATGTTTTCTCCATTCATTTAATATATAAGATAAGGGCATTCTTTTTACATATTTTTAATTATTTTTAATATTACAGTAATAAAAACTAGAACGTTTCTTCAATCTTCAAAAACTATATTTTTTACTTATATTCTGAAAAAATCGATTCAAATAAAAGACGAAATTTATATACTTGATAGTTACGATTAAATCGTTAATTTTTAGATCTTTATTTATATTTCATGCCTTTTTGCATTCATATATTATCAAACATCATTAAGAAGGTTATCGCGAAGTCCGAAGAAAAAAAAGATGAAATAATCGGGATCAACCTTATTTAAAATAAAGGACCCTTCAAGTTTCTCGGCGGGTAGTTCCTTAAACTCCACGATTATTGTCGTGATAATACAACAATGTTCGCTTAATGTCTGCGGTGTTCTTATCACATGCGCTTCATTTTTAACTCTCCGTGCAGTGTTTTCCGGGCCTAACCGTAGCGTGCTGCATTTTTACGACTACGCATAACCGCAACACTTTTAATCATCGTGCCTGAAGTAAACCGAGCGCGAGTCATCAAATTAACGCGAATCTCGGGTTTCATCGGAGGAAACGAGGAGGAGGCGCGCGTGTTTTTTGTGTAAACACGTCATGATGGTCTACGCGATAAGATTTTCTCCGACCCATTAGTCTGAGTTAATAACGAAGAAAAACCAAGTTTGACACAAACGACGTGACGAGCCGCGCGAGCACAATATTAGTCTTATTACCTCTTCATTTTTCTA
Organism: Mycetomoellerius zeteki; assembly: GCF_001594055.1. NCBI lineage: Eukaryota > Metazoa > Arthropoda > Insecta > Hymenoptera > Formicidae > Mycetomoellerius > Mycetomoellerius zeteki. Next base: position 477,074 of record NW_017257416.1, on the reverse strand, counting down.
CTCTTTTGTTCAGCCTTTTTGTTTACTTTATACTTAATGATTGTTCGATGATTATTCTTTTTTACGATTTTGATGTTTTAAAAACATATTGATCCTTTAGAAGTTAACCCTTAATACACACAATGATTTTCCAGCTCTTTATTACACGTGACAAGTGATTTATGTTCCGGATTAATTTTTATCATTTTTAGGTTTGGTTTTTCATTTTCTGGTTTTTATGATAAAAATTGTTTTTTTAACTACATTGAAAAAAATGCTTGTAATTTTACATGGAAATTACGTTCGTGACTGAAAAATTACCTAAATATTATATGATTGGAAACTTACAATTTCCAGTAAATTTCCAATCATATTTAAGTAATTTAGATAATTTTCCAATGAACATGTAATTTCCATGTAAAATTATATGCATTTTTTTCAGTGTACGATTAATCAGTAAACTGATAATTTTATAGTGATAACTTTAAAAGTTATTCACTACAAAACCATCAGTTTAGTAATTAACTACAGATAAAAAAAAATACAAGCTTTACATTATCGTCAAGTTAAGTCTATAACCAGAAGTGGAAAAATCGGGCCTTACAAGTACGTAAAAATTATTAAGCTTGCTTATATAATAATATAATATATAATAATATAATATTAATATACTTTAATTCTGACATGTATCTTTAAAAAGTATATTTGTATATGAAAGCGCACTAAGAAAAATGCGCTGGTTGAAATCTGGTTGGATTAAATAATAATTCTGGTGGAAAATGGACGAATCAGAATTTTCTCGTTAAATCTACTAAAATTTTAGTTGAGATAACTAGAATTCTGATTGATATACAATAATTATTCTAGTAAAAATAAGAATTCTAGTAGATTTTACCAGAAATATTGTATCAACCAATATTCCGGTTATCTCAACTAGAATTCTAGTTGAGATAGAATTCTAGAATAAATTTAACTAGAAAATTCTGATTCGTCCATTTTCAATCAGAAATTTGTTTCGGTGCGAGTATTTGTAAAGTTGTGTTTAAAAAAAAGAAAAGGCTAGAGACCTTTATTTAATCAAAGCTTCTAGTATTTCAAAGAAAAGAAGTGCACAGGACGCAAATGACTCGATCGTGTAACGAAGGATTAATTATGTGTTCTTTCAACGCGTACAGTAATTATGGTTTCGGGTTATTGCAACTGTTACAATTATCCTGTACCATGGCCGCTTACAAACTCCTCATATTGCAGTTCATTACCTTTGATATCGTAGCATCGATTAACACACTCGCGTCACATGCAGCTTGACGTGGCACAATGGCCAACGGTGTTATTAAATCGGCTCGTGCGATCCACCACTGAAATTCATACTATACACAGTTCGATGTCGTGGGCCATGCCTTTTGTCGGTGTTTGCAAAATTTTGCACACTGAGCCCGTCGATGAGCTGCGAGCAACGAAAGGAAGTAAAAGTTCGAAACAAGTTCCCTGGTAGAACGAGTGTTTCAGGTTTAATAGTAATGCTGAAATTTCCGAATGTGCGTTTCCTTTTCAGACGGTTTCTTAACCCCATCGTTTTCACTCCTTTTCTCCTTCGCTCTCTCACTCCTAGTCTCACTTTGGCCATAGTGAGATGAGCGCGTCTTCCACCTCTTCCACTGTCACCGTAGCTCCCCCAGATCCTCAGTGAAGCTCTCCCGGGCCCATTAGACCACCCTTTACCAAGGGAGTTGACTTATGACACCAGCTACGCGGAGGGAGCTTGAGTGAGTTACTCTTTTCGCGGTGGGAGGAACTCGATGGTTGAGGCAGAATGGGTAAGAACGAGGAAGGATAAAGGAAAAAGAGCGGCGTTACCCGATATACCCTCGGAGAGAAGCGGATCTTCTCCGTTGTTTTTCGCTTTACAAAGACGCACGGTGAAACGCGAGGAAGAAGAGAGCGTTCGTTATCTTAAACGACGCTTCGTCAAAAGAACGGGTACCACCCCTCCTCGTGCAACGACAAACGGGAGTTCGACGGGATTCTGATCGCTAAAACAACAATGTTCAAACAAAGCTGGCACTGCGCCAAGAAATCGCAATTGCATGCGATAGGAAACTCGTACGAGCAAGTGGAGCACCAGTCGTCGCATTTCCACTTTAATTAATCCGGATAGGCAGAACTCGGCGCTAACCCCTAAATAACTGGCGCAAATTCGTTTCGTCGCTGTTATTCCGGCAAGGGCTCCACTGTGTGTGTGTGTATATATAGCTGCACCCTGACAATCGTCCAAAGCATTTCTCACGACCTCTTCGTGCCCGCATAATGCTCCCGATTGTCCTTATATTAGCACAACGCGTCGCTTTCGACGGTAATTTCCCATCCATGCCTTTGATTCGGGATCAAATTCAGGTCGCGCTTACAATCGAGCTATGCCACTGGAAACTGTCTCTTAACGCAATTGAGATCCGGAATCAGCATTGACGTATGGCGACATAGTTACGATTTAACAAGCGGAACATAGGGGCCCGAAAGAAAAAAAGATCATTGTCTTTTCTCTTTTTTATTTATACATGTTAATTTTAAAAATTCAGATTTATTTGGAAAATGTGTTTGCAAAAAGTTGCTCTTTGAATTTTTTCCGCATTTAATTTTTAAATGTGTATTCATAACCATCGAATCTTTAAATAAAGAATATAGTTTTTTTTTTCATTCATATTTTTGTATCCAACTTTTTATCGAGTCTTTGATTGCATTCAACCTAGAGAGAAAAATTGGAAATGCGATTATTTTCTGAATCCTTTTTAACGATCAAAAAATATAAATCATAAAATCGCAGATGTAAACTCTAATGTAATTGAAATGAAATTCCACATTGAATACACACGTCGGGATTAAAAAGTGTCGACGGACGGTATCGAAGGTATACGCAACGTACACTTTGGAATGCTTTCGAGGTGTAAACATATTTCCTATTTGTATTCTATCCGGATGGAATCCTGTATTCACCGAGTTGTGCGCGTCGAATTCATCCCCGCTTCATCCTTCGATTCCACCCTGCGTTGCATGCTACCCAGAAGGGGAGATGAGGCGAAGAGACAGAGCGAGACGATGCATTTCATGTATTCGTGTCGTACGTGCATACGTATGCACGTAGGTGTATGTGTGTATATTTGTACATGCGTACATGCGTCGCATTTGCTCCCGTAATATTAAATGTAAGAGAAGATATTTCAATATTGGTCGGTAAACACACAAATAGCACGGCCGTATACGCCCTTTTGCCTGCATCGTGTACACACATACTCATGCCGTTGCATATCTCTACTGCAATTGTCCAAGATCTTGCGGAAAGGCCCGAGAAAAATGCTGTCGCTGTGCCTAGTGACAAGCAGAACGTGTTGCCCGAAGCTTTCGAGACACGAATACAATTTTCCTAAGCGTAAGGAAAATTCGACACTTTCTGCATATCCGACTGGCACATCCGTCGATCGCGAAGTTTCGTCTGGATTGAATCAGTCACTTGGAAAACAACGTAAGGACACTTTTGTATCTCGCACTTATTCATTTCTCGTCTGCCTTTGTACTTGGACCCAAGAATAGTTACATGGAGTATTTTCACATTCTGTGAATTGTTGTAAAATATTGTTTTGTATAGATGTTATTTAACACATTTTCTTTCGTTTTAATAACTTTCTTTAAAGTTCTTTACAAACTTTTCAATACACCGAAAGAACGATTTTGCTAATATAGTTTTAATGTATTTAGCTATATAGTTTTAATAGTCTTAATATATTTAGCTAGATACAGATCTGAAAATAATTTTGTTGGATCATTAAAATAATTATGTAGGATTCAAACTGGTTAGTAGAATATCAAAACTTTTTGTAGCATTGCTCATCAGGCTTAAGATTCTTATACGTAATTATTTTCATGGTCCAACAAAATTCTTTTCAGATCTGTATTTAGCTCAATTTTTAGATACTTCAACCAAATTATTCTTTCCATATATATGATTCCATCGAAAACTTGCAATAAAAAGGCGTTATATAAATTAAAATATTCATTTTCTAGAATTAATTGGGACCTAAAAACGCTCCAGGTGATTGTTTACATAAAAATAATCAGGTAATTATTCCCGGGACTGTCTTAATATATTTTATGTAGTATCCTACGTTTTATAAAACAGAATTTTTTCAATTTAGCTAACCTTACATTTAACGTAATTCAGTCGCGTAGAGTGTTTCTCTCACACTCAAATATTATATCTCACTTGTCATTTTTTTTAATGATTTACAATTAAATAAAAATTAATATTTTGTACATTTTTTAGATAAAGATAAGTACAAAAAATTTATTTAATTGTGAAACAATTTGCGCTAAATATAATAATATGTATAAACAGCATTCATACATTTGGCGAATTTATAAAGCCGGGGGTAACTTAAATACCTCAGACAGATTAATAAAGGATTAATATATCGTACAATTCTTTACTTATAAAACATAATTTATAAAGAATCTCGATAGTGTACACAGATTCTATCTATTTTTATATCTTACAATTAAAAAGCGGGAAATTTCAAGCTAAATGTCCGTTTAATAGCTCACTTATCTCAAATCTTTATCTAAGTTATTGATGACAAATTTCTCAATGAGTTTGAAGCCGATTTTTTCTCGTAAAATATCTGCTGTTGCTTTATATACCAAAGTTCGTGAAAGTCGTTAATTGTCATGTACTGAGAATATCGATCGACCTAGCGCGAGAGGGCCGTGGTATTCACCTATTATTTTTATTCAGCCACGTATCTTGTTGCACATCTCGTGGATGTAAAAACAAAATGTACCAGCAACAACTATTTAATAAAAACAAGACATTATACGCCGAAATAAAATATGGAAATAGAAGCGGTTTCCGTAATTTTATGTACGGGAGATACGATATTAAAAATTACGTTTGAATCGATTCATTTCTTATGCTCCTTGTCATAAAATACAACACAAACTCAGCCATTTACACATGTATATGTATTGCATCCACCTTCGAGATAAAAGAACAGTATTAAAATTGTCTCAAGATATACCTACAACATTTTCTTTTAATAATATTGCGTGCGTGCGTGCAGTGTGTATGTGTGTTCTCACATACGTGTACATATATCATTAAAATAAAAAATAAATACGAACTATCGTATTTTTTGATTGCAAATTAAATTTGAAAAAAGCGTGTATTTTGAGTTACATGACGATTAAAATTCATGACATATATTTAGCATTTAAAATTATTTCAAAAAGTAACATTAAAAGTTAAAGAGTACACTGAAAGAATATGCATAAATTTTTTATATCTAGTTTCAGAGAATAAAAACAATTTTTCACACTGAAGGATCTCGGGAACATAGAGATACATCGCATTATCTACGCATTCAACTATTTCCATTTCAAATATTCCTGACTTTGACACACTACCCGGCGATCAATACGGTAAACTGGGATCATGAAAAGTTGAACAGGTATTATGTTGGTGGCTTTTAACGCAAATGTCTCTTCATGTTTTCTGTCATAATATATGCCAATCATATTTAAAGCTATTCGCGCGCGTGTGTTGATTATTTAAAATTTATAAGAAACAGCCCGTATGATGTACCGTTCATTTTGAATCAGGTCCACGCGTGTTCGAGATCTAATTGTTCATTATCGCCGGTAACACGTACTTCTATACAGTCCCATGAATATTTTAAACGACTATTACACCGTAGAAATGTTATCGTTGAGTCAATGGTGTAATTCGAGCGTTTACCTGTTAACTCTGTATTGTTCTTTACATTTTGCATGTATACGCAATAAAACAAGAAGATATGACATTCCGACAATGGAACATTAAAACGATCGTTAATAAAATACGTAAAATGAAGAAAAAAAGACGTTAATTATTTTTAATATTGATGTGCTTGAAGAAACTTTCCGTTATAATGTAATTCAATTATGTGCGCCCGCGCGATAGCATAAGTTATTAAAAATATTAAATTGCGGTAATAAATAGTGAACCATTATAACATTAAAATTTTTTTAAAAAGTAAAAATTTCACTTTTTAAAAATAATTTACAATCACACATACACATGCATCAATTTGAAGAAATTACATAGTTAAATCTCAGCAAAGACTGAAATACAATGAAATTATATATTTGCTGGATTAGAAAATAAATTCCAACAGACGCGAAAATTTGTCAGGGAATTTGGAGATATTTGACATTAACCCTCTGTCGACACAATGTTAAATTTTAAAGATATAGTTGATTTGTTAACTATGAGTTATCTAATACATAAATTTAAATCTGTAAAAAATAAGTAAAATAAACTTTTAATCCAACTTTTATGATATTAAAAAAAACTTGTTAAAATATGTAAGAATTTTTTTCAGATTTTTATACAGTCCGGAATACTGTAAAAATCTGTACTGAAGTTCGAAGATTCAGGGTGAAGATTGTGGACAAAGAGTGAAAATTTTACATTGTCGACAAAGGGTTAAGTCAAAGTAAAAATTAATTAAAAAAGATTAAAAAAACATCGATTAAAAATGATAGTAGCGCAATAAATTCCAATTCCATTCCAAGTCAATGCTAACTTTAAATCTAAAAATTGTAAAAAAAAAAGAATCAAGAAGTCGATATATTCTTTATATATTTGTTGTTCGCATGAGAAGAGAAATTTTCCGGATGGCGGACGTGTTGGGCTATACTCTTCGCCAGGTATAACTTTTTCGCCTCGATGCGCTAACAATGCGCACGTGATTCTATCGGGATAACAATACGACCTCGCAGCGTTCCTTCCTGGTCGGCTTACGGGAAATTGTAGATGAGGCACGATTACGTATTCCGATCGTACGCGATATCAGTCCGCCTCACTTCTCACTCGTGATGGAGTGTTTTCTACTCTCGACCCTTACTCTCTCTTCCGTTTCTTTCCCGTCTATCTACCAAATACTTTACCGAATTCTATCCTAGCGAGTTCTTTCCTTACCAGGGCTATCTCGATAAATCGTAGTACCTGGTGTAAAGTTAAAACGCTCTCACAGTCTATTTCTATTACATATATAAAATAAATTTTACGTTATTCTATTATATGTGTATAAAATTAATTTCACGTTAGATTTAGATATATTCTAATTATAATATGAATACTATACATTTTTTTACAAACTCTCAATTAGACTACAATCATACAAAATCATTTTTTTAAATTTTATCAAATGATTCGTATAAATTAATAAAATCAGACGTTTAATAAAAAATGAAGACAAAAGATTGAAAATGATCAGCTATCACAACTATACCTAAGTTCTAAAGTATCCTGTTTGAAGTAATGCAATTGAATTTCCGTCTTATCGTTGATAGAGCAAGGTTCAAAGTTTTTTTTACCTATAGTTTAGGATCTTATAGTACCAATTGGATTATATAATTGTCCAAAAAATTTCGCTTCAGATCCAAACGATAAATGTTGCTATAGTTGAGGATTAAGATAATAACTTATTGGAATAGCTATAATTATATACAAGATTTTTAATTAAAAGTGAGAAACAAGCTTCCAAAAATTCTAATTACGGCGCAATCATCTTCATCGTCCCTTTTCTCCACGATCAAAGTCACAATCGCAATGCGCTGAAAACCGCCACGTATGGCACGTGAATCTACTCGGACGGATAACGAATTCCGAAATCGGCTCGGCAGCCTGCGAAATTAACAACCGCGCCAGGTCACGCCGATAATTGCGGACTCCGTTTTAAGCCGGGGGCCATAATAACCAAACGGAGCCCTTTAACAATTCGCGCACATGTTTCATTCGTTTGTTCACTCGCAAGGGAAACAACGTACCGATCCGCGCATGATATTTGTCTTCCGGGGAAAAAATATTCCATATAGTTTACTGCGAGTTTCAAAGTAAACCAATCCACCTATTCGTGTAGTCGCGTTTTCATCTCGATATAGCCTGACGCGATTCATAAACGGCCATCAGACAAAATACTCCGCAATCCGTGTGTTTCGTTTTCGGAATACGCGTCATGCATCTTATTATATCATGCAACTATGGTTGCATCAAAAGTATCGCTCGAAACTAATCGCCTTTTGTAATCATATAAAATCTGTAGTCACTTAAAACGTTTATTCGATTTACTTGTGGAAGGTAGAAGAAAAAAGTTTGCTACCATCGTCTTTGATTGCGGAGACGAGTGGCTATTCAACGAGAAAAGAAGAAGAGTTTCATGCAATCGTAGCGTCACGACGTCCTTCACAATTTATTTGCACTAGCCGTTTTATCTTACCTACGATCATCCTCTAATTATAACCATCATTGTCGATAAAACGTTTGAAATATTGAAAGCGAACAATCGATCCCAGCGGCAATCCCCCGTTCTATTCCATTCTCAATTCCCGGTATTCGCCAGTGTGTTTATTTTACGAATGGATAGGGCGGTTCTTCCGTTGGTGAAGAAGGTCACGGGAAGGGTTTGAATTATACCGGACCGGTAATGACGTCAGCGAAGATAATCACATGCCTCGCAACGGTCAGTTCATCATCGCGGTATCACGGTCTAACTGATACATCGTGGAACCCCCGCACGAACCTGAGAGCCGGACGCAGAAAACAGAATGTATGAGTCAGGGTGGGAAAAGGAGAGGAAGGGTGAGAGAGAGAGAGAGAGAGAGAGAGAGGAGGTCGACCTTTTCCAACCCTACCGAGCTCAACATCTCCGCAGAACGTGGTAGGAACTTTATTAGCAGTGGAAAAATGAAGTAAAAGACGCAACAAGCAGCATAGAATATAGACGTCCACTCAAACGTGGTTCCGTCGAGCTCGTTACCACATACATATTATCATACTTTTAAATTTAATTACACAAAACGGAGATTGCTCAGAACTAAAAAATATTTCGACATTCATTCTCACATTATTTCTGATGACCTAATAAATCTGCGCTATTAAATAAGAAATCTGGTTGTATTAATTAAAAATGTTAAAAATATTATTTTTAAAAATCAGTAATAATAACGATAACAGTAATATGTATTAAGTTCTTTTCTGTTTTATCTATAACTAATTTGTAATTTGTTATACAAAGCAGCCGACTTAATGGGTGATTTTTATGAATCGTTTGCCATTTATCGTTAGAATCATCCTATTACATCGTATTTTATGCTATATTTTAACTTAAAAATATCTCAAAGTGCCATTTTTCACACTTAAATCTTTTCGGAAATATGATGTAAAAGAGCACTTTTATTAGTAATTTTGCTAATAAAGGTCAATTTTATTAGCAAATTTGCTTTCAACGACTATCTATAGAATTAGGAAAAACGAAAAGACCTATAAGAATTATCTCATTCAGTTTATGAACTGAAATAATTTTTAATTTATCAGATTACTATTGTTTACAGCGTAAACAAGGTAATTAATGTAATAAAGTTCATGTGTATGTAACTATACAAATATCCAGATATAACATCACGAGAAATACAAGGGATAATTTTTTGTTTACATCGAGCTTGTATATAAAAGTGCTATTGCAATTGATAATATTGATGAGAATATATTTTTAATAGAATATTCTGCGTTTGTGTATTTCAGGTGCTTTGCAGATCACCGAATCCGACGTAAGCGATCAAGGAAAATACGAATGCGTTGCTAACAATTCCGTAGGCACAGAGTACTCCAAGTCAACTACGTTATACGTAAAAGGTAATTTAACATATTTACGAATGCTTGCATGCAAATATTGTAATGCAGATGATATTAATTAATTTTCGTAATTATAATTAATATAATTTTTCATTGTCTTTGTTTTAGAGAAATCTCTTTCTTTAATGGTATTCTCACGTAATAGCTTATAAGATACAATATTATAAATAAGAAAAAGGAAAAATATTCTAATAAAAATCAACAGATTTGAAATCGTAAAAAGACAATGTTGTCGTTGTTCAAATAATTAACGTAGCTCGTCGTACAGTCACGTCAATGCCATAAACGTAGACGTTTTCCTGTTTGTAATTAAAATTAATGCAACGCAATTAGAACGTAATTAAACTAAACGGGCCGCACAAAGGGCTCGAGCGACTCACGTAGCGTGTGTTACGCGTCGAGACTTTCCCTTGCTTGCGTTCTTACCACGATCTCGAATCCCGATGGTTACGCGTTTTTGTTTAATCACCGCTATTTACAAAATCTGCGCAACGGCTTTACAAAATAATCGTTCAGAGTTTTGTGCTTCGCGAATTTTCGCTGTGTATAGTTAATTTTCCATCGTAAAACGTGCACACGTAATTATTCCCTAATTGGATGCGCCTATTTGCATTTCAATTTAATATGTTACTCGTAAATAAATAATCACATGCTCTTAATCAACGTAATGTAACTTATTTGCTGCCAATGATTATGCATATAATCTAAAGATATTATTCCCTTCAAAAGTGATACACTTGATTAAACATTTAGAAGTTTTCATGAACTACTTGAAAATTTCAATGAGCAAATAGAAATATTAGCTCTTGCATCTTATTTTGGTATAATTCTTATGTCAATGCAAGATGAATCTAAATTTAAAGAAATCGAAAAATTGAAAAATATTCGATTGAATAAAATTTAATCAATTAAAGAACAGAATATTCATCCTGACGATTGTATTGTGCTTCAGTACGTCGTGTTTCACCAAGCTTCTCGATTCCTCCACCGACGGTGAGCGAGGTGATGTTAGGCGGTTCGCTGAATCTCACTTGTGTCGCCGTGGGTGCGCCCATGCCCTACGTCAAATGGAGAAAGGACCCAGCAACCGATTTGACGCCGGAAGACAACTTGCCAGTTGGCAAAAATGTCTTGATGCTGATTGACATCAAAGAGTCCGCCAATTACACATGCACGGCCGCCAGCGATCTCGGTGTAATTGACGCAACCACAATGGTGAAAGTTCAATGTTCGTATCGAATTTTTTTACTTAGGATATTCATAATCGGTTGTTATATTTAAGATCGTCTTAAATATAGTCTTAACACGTCATAACCCAATCACAGTATTAGTATCTTAAAACGGTCTTAAAATAAGAACGGAGTATGAACTTTCCTTAAAGTTATTTCTTAGAATTAGATAGATAAACTTTTTATGGATCGCTTTTTACCAGCTCATGGATTAAGTGATGCGAATCGATTAATCACGCGTTGCATTCATTAGATAAAATAATCTAGCAGCTAGTTTAAATTTTGAATATGATTTAGCAACAACTGCTATCGTAAGCCGAAAAGCAATTTACGTCTGAGAACTCTCTCTCTCTCTCTCTCTCTCTCTCTCTCTCTCTCTCTCTCTCTCTCCCCCCTCTCTCTCTCTCTCTATTTGGAAAAGGATTTTCATAAATATTTTTACTCTTACATATCATGGTTAATAAATTTAGCGTTTATATTTTTTCTAGAAGTTCTCAAATGTTGCGACGTTTACACTCACTTCGCATGCTTGAATAAATGATTTCATTCTGTGTACCTTAAGACGCAATATTTATAAATGATAGAGAGATAAAGCTGTACTAATCTAACTCTCCCGCAGCTCTTCCCGGTCCACCGGAGAACGTTCAAGTGTCCGACATCACTGCGACGTCGGTGAAGCTGAGCTGGTCCTACAAAGGACCGGATGAGCTGCAGTATTACGTAATTCAGCATAAACCGAAGCATGTGAACCAGGCATATGCCGAGATATCTGGTATCACGACGATGTACTACCATGTTAGGAGTCTCAGTCCTTATACGGAGTACGAGCTCTACGTTATAGCCGTGAACAGCATCGGGCGTGGTCCCCCAAGTGCCCCGGTGATAGTCACCACTGGTGAAACAAGTCAGTACTACAGCATTTACTATCGCATTGTTTTCTAGCCATTTTTATGCTTCTAACTTGGATAGAAACGATTATTTCCCTTCTTACAATATATGATTTACGCTCACAATTGCCTCTCCGGTTTTAGGCTGGAGACTCTGGTTTTTTGAACTAATCTTTGCCTCTTTGGTAAATAAAAAAAGTTTCCAGCTTATCGCTCATAATTTTGATGACCTTTTTTAAATGTTGATTTTCCTCCGAAAATTTCCGACAGGAAATTAGGTCTGGTAACTTTTTTGTGGTGATAATTGATCTTTGGCAAAATTGTACGATCTCTAATGGAGCACCAGTTCAAAGGAATCATAAATCACGTTTCTAATCTTGTAACATTTATTAATTAAAAAATTGAAAATTTTCAAACACCAATTGTTTATGTTGTATATATCTAACAGTAGATCAGCAGACTTAACATCTAATATCATTATAGGATTGCTTGTAGAGAGATTTAAAAAAGATTTTCTTCTAATTCGCCGCTTTCATGCCAAATTAATAAATGAGGGAAAATATCGTTTCTACAGAAATGCTTCTTATTTTATCAGCTTTTTTTTTATCGTAATCTTGAATTCATTATTCAATCAAGTTTTATAAAAAAAAGTAACAGCATCTATTAAATCAATCATCTTTAACGTACACGTAAATTAGATTGGGCGTCTGTATCATCGACCGCTTATACGACAAATTAAACCCATTCATAAATCAACTCACATTTCATTTCTGCGCTTCGCAATGAACATACGTGCGACTCGCAGTAAAGTCCGCCGGTTAAAAAACGCGAATACACTTCGAACTCGACGATCCTTTTTTTCGCGTATCCATAATCGCGAGGATCGAAGGTAGTAACGTAAAGGTGTAGTGAAGGAACGGCACTACTTCGACATGAGCGTGAATTTTTTGCACGTAGATAGAATTTTTGTACACACCATCGAGAAAGATGAGCGAATTTTTACGCACATTTTTTGAGGGAAAATTCTGTGTTTTTTCCATGCTGTCCGTCGCGGACGCACGATTTGATCCATGTAAGTGACAAGAAAATTTTTTTCACCTATCACCCTCTTCCCCAACTGCTCTTTGTTGCACCAGTGTATTAGTGTTTTTGCGGGGCCGTTCCACAACGTTTCGTCGCGCTTCGACGTCTCATGTCATTTGTGTATTTTTACTATATCCCCAACCTCTACATCCTCCAACCTCTCACTACCTCTTTCACCTATTTCTTTCTCTCTCTCTCTCTTTCTCTCTCTCTCATTCTCACTCTCTCTTTCTCTTCTATCTCTATCTCTGTCTCTGATACACGTCTCCATCTCCTATTTTCTTTTTTGCAAAAGAGGGGAAGAACGCGAGAAACGAGTACGCGGGGAAGACAGCACGCGAAATTGCACCTTTCCTAACAGAATAGTATAGCACACTTCTCACCTCGTGAAAATACGAAGGAGACACGTACTCTCGCAATTCGTATTTTCACTTCGCATTTACTACCCATTTATGGCCGGTATTCATAGTCGGTTCTTATATTTAAGTCTTAGTACAATCTTAAGTATAGTCTTAAGATGTCATAAATCAATCACAAAGCTGTTATTAACGTCTCAAGACTTTACTTAAGACGGTCTTAAAATAAGAACCGATTATGAATATCGGCCCATATATCGAGAATTGATAATAATCGTTTGACTTTTTTTAATAGCGGAATCGACAAATGGAGGTGCCAGTAAGTCAAATCATATACTAAGAGTGCCGTAGTGGTACACGATTTCTTCGCTTATTCCTATGTAGTTTTTGATTTTAGTTTCCTCTCATTTCGTTACTTTGCGCACACACGACTGTTATTTTCGTTGATACATATACGTGCACTTTGTCACTTTTAATATACATCGTTACATGCACACCTGCGTCTGGAAAAAGACGATTATGCCGAAGCATCTAAAAATTGAGTTAAATACAAATCTGAAAACAATTTCGTTGGAATCAGAATAATTACCTATGTAGGACACTCAAACTGATTGCTGGAATGTCGAAACTTTTTGTAGCATTGCTCATCATGCTTGAAATTCCTATGTAATTATTTTGTTGGTCCAACAAAATTATTTTCAGAACTGTATCTAGTTGAATTTTTAGATATTTCAGCAAATTGTTCTTTCCGTGTATCTTTGTACTTAATTGCGTCCAGTATGAATTTTTAAAAACGTATCCATTTATCACCGTAGTGTCGTAGTGACGAAAAATAGAATTTCATCTTTTCTCTATATTTACATCGCACCTGGCTTCTTACAGTTTGTTTTTTGAAGGGTCTTTATTTTTAAAGGATTTCTTATCGTGTGACTAACTGACGTGTACTGCCCTTCCACGGCTTCGTGTGTATTTTGGTTGCTTTTCGTCTGGTCTTCCTAATAATGCTAAAAACCTGTTAATCTCTTTTTTAGAACCCGGTACAGCACCGCGGAAAGTTCAAGTACGGCCGTTGAGCTCCAGCACGATGGTCATACAGTGGGATGAACCGGAAACTCCGAACGGTCAAGTGACGGTCGGTGTCTTTTCCGAAATTACCTTTCAAATAACTTTTCTGATTTTTGCGACGATTATCGCTAACGAACGTGTGATATGTCTCTCCATAGGGATACAAAGTGTATTACACAACGGATTCGAATCAACCCATGGCGTCGTGGCAATACCAGATGGTAGATAACAGCCAGTTGACAACCATCTCGGAGCTGACGCCGCATACGATTTATACCATAAGAGTCCAGGCGCTTACGAGCGTCGGTCCTGGACCTCTTAGTCTGCCGGTGCAAATCAAAACACAGCAAGGGGTACCGAGTCAACCCGAAATGCTAACGGCGGTCGACATCGGGGAGACCAAAGTAACGCTCCAATGGAGCAAGCCCGCTCATAGCGCTGAGAATATTCTCAGCTATGAGCTGTATTGGAATGACACTTACGCAAAGGTAGATAGTTATACATTTTTAATAGAGGTAGACAATTACACGTTTTAAATAAAGGTCTTCGCACTAATTATATGGGAAATTAGGTCCTGGTGAAATAAATTAGTTTTCACATATAATGCAGCTTATAATGTGATGAACAAAAGATGTTATAGACTGATATAGACACAAGCCTCAATAATGAACATTTTTTATGCTGTGATATATCGAAAGTGCTCTATGAACAAATTTTTTTATCTTTGATACACCGCTTAAAAACTATCCATTATTAAGCCTTTTATAAGATATTTTTGTTCACCATATTATAAGTTATATCATCTGTGAAAACTAACTCACTTTCACCGGGACTCAATTTTCCGTTGTAATTAGTAAATTACCCCGTATTAATTATATGGAAAATTGAGTCCCAGTGAAATAAATTAATTTTCACATATGATTTTATATCTTATAATGTGGCAAACGAAAGATGTCATAGACAAAAAGCTCAATAATAGATAGTTTTTTAATTATGTATCAAAAGTGCTCGGTAAACATAAATTTTTATTTAATCGGGACCCAATTTTTCATATACAATTAATGCAGGTTCCTTTCCTCTTTTTATCGATAGAGTGCATCGCCCTATTTTGCGATTACGTACCACGCATTGTGCCTTAATCCTAATAATATTAATTGGACAGTGATATTAAAGAAAATGAATGAATTTTTTTAATCGTTCGGAATAGAATAGACTGAAATTCGGAAGATAATAAGATTTTAGAGTTTTTAAAGGAGCGGTTTTAAAAGCGATGATTAATCTATCCAATCTAACGCATTCGGCATATCTGCTCGAATCAGGAAAAGCATCATCGCAGGATACCGGTCACCGAGAACTATACTTTGACCGGCCTATATCCGAACACCTTGTACTACGTATGGCTGGCTGCGAGGAGTCAAAGAGGAGAGGGTGCCACGACGATACCGTATCCGGTTCGCACCAAACAGTACGGTAAGCAGAACGCGCACGAATGCATACGAAATCGAATGAGTTCATGCAGCGAGGAGTGCCAGACGCATGCTGATACGCGATTGTCACGAGGTCGTAAGGCGGTCGACCATCCGATATTCCATACATCACGTAGTGATGTCGGGTAGGACGCACCTGAGTCTTTTGGATCCTCATGCATGATCGCGTATCGCGATGGCACAGCAGGTAGGAGGTGCTGTAGCGCTAGACGCTCCTGCAAGTAGCGTAAGCTATCGACGCACAACACCTTGGAAAGAGCCTTTGAAAAAAAGAAAGCGAAGACCTTTCGTCTTCGAGAACGCGTTTAATAATGAAAGTGAAAAGGAAAAGAGAGCGTATAAAAAGAAAGGGAAAGACAGAAAAATAGAGAATAACGTTGAAACAAGTGAAGTGTGGGAGAGTGAGAATGACTGCATGCGTTGCAAATAAGAAAGCCGTTTTTGGATGCCACTTTATATATATATCTATATATATACGTACATATCATACATATAAATTGCACTAAGCACTGCATTGATATATGTGTGCATTTTGGGCACCTCTTTTCATTCTCGATAACATGATTGATTTATCGTCCGTTCAGTTTTTCGTTGTCTCGTTCCCTTGCAATTATATAAACGTATAACTCGTTAACTCTGCGGATTATACGCCCGAGTTAACACAAACCGCTCCGGGAGAACTGTCTCTAATCACGTCTTTTTTCGACTGTTCAAGGATCGATTCATGATTTTTTACCTTGAATATTTTACACCTCTCTGAACCTTGGCCAAACATACCATTTTGTTGGTATCCCTCGGCAATCACCGTCGACTGTGCGCTCGTCTCAGTGTTGAGGAAATGTCAAATCGAGAAATACGAGAACTCGTCGCGTGGCGTATTAATCGACCTATCATCCGCTCATATGTGAAAAATGTCTGATATTACTATTACAATTTTCATTTTAAAACAAGAAGTATCTAAATTTATGAAATTTTATAAGATTACTGATTATAAAGTTTAGTTTTCATTCATTGATAATTATGCGACTACAAAGTAACAGTAATCACGCTCCACGACGATAATTAATGAATTTTAATGAACGCAACTTTTCGTATCTTCACCTTTGACCTCAAGCTAGAGACCAGTACGATCGGCCGGTAATTATCGATTATGATCCCCGATTTTGTTTTTTTTTCCCCTCCTATAACTGAGTGTTATACAGTCCCCGGGGCTCCGCCTCGCAATGTAACCGGCAAAGCGATCAGCCCGACTTCTATATTGGTATCGTGGGAACCGCCGGCCGCTGAACGCTCCAACGGGAGGATCACCTACTACAGGCTGCAAGTCGTCGAGAGCGGTCGCTCTGACTCCGAGGCGAGGAATATCAAACTGAATGACACGCGTTTCGTGTTGGACGAGCTCAAAAAGTGGACCGAGTATCGGATCTGGGTATTGGCCGGGACCAGAGTAGGTGACGGGCCTCCGAGTTATCCTATCTCGGTCAGAACTCACGAGGACGGTATGTATCACAGATACTGACTGAAAGTCTTTCTGTTTATCTCAGGCACGCGAGGAGTAACGTGTAAAATCCGTGGTGACACACAGCGCGAGAGGGTGAATACTATGTTCTTCTCAACAGCTATCGCAATATACTAATTGACAGAAAAATAAAAAGAGAGAGAGAGAGAGAGAGAGCGATACGATCTCGATGTCTACGTTATAGAACAAACATGTAAATGATCGTAATCGCGACAGAAAAACCTCAACGCCGCGGTCGCTACGAATTTCACACGCTAAGCTTCGCGAGGAAGGAATATTATATTGGGATGAAGTAACTAACGCGCCTCATCCGAGAGCCAAAAATATAAAAGCCCGCCAAAAGTCAGTCCGATTATATTCTCGCGCGGTTCCAGTGCGGGTTGCGACGACACGCCGCGTATTATTCTTGATCCGGTGAATGCATTACGTAATATAATATACATTACTGTATACTTTCGATTTCAGATTACGCTAACGTCACTTCGTCACCTGTCTCTCTTCCCGAACTCTCAAATAACCAGATACTCTCTCTCTCCTTTATCACGATTTTCTGTTCTGTGTCCTCTATGTCGTATATCTTTTCTCTCCAGTGACTCTACACTCATGTTATATTACATTATATTTACGTTATTACATTCTATTAAATTACATTACATACAATATATTACACTCTGTATTATATTATATATATATGAGCTTTCCTCTTCTCTCACGCCGTTCTTGTGTTACAGTTATAGTTTCGAGAAACGAACTATCGAATCGCCCATCGTGATGAGAGAGGAAAAGAGGACAGACACGGCCCTTTTTTCCGGTCGGGTTACCTTTTTTTTGCGCGAACAAAAGTTTTGAACGCGCACGACTTTTTGTATTTTTCGTGCCTCTCCGATCACGCTACTCCGATCGCTTTCCTATCGTAAAAAAAAAACGGCATCCACGCGAAACACGAAACGATGATGGCCCTACTTTTTTGGCTGGCGAGATTTTATATTTTTGGATTTTTTGCGACAATAAAATCTCCAACGACTTATTCTAGCTTTCCCGAAATCTCCCAAAACGCCCCTATCTCCTAATCCTCTCTTTTAGTGTGCCCACAATCATTTTTTCCAGGTGCACGCAGCCACGGATTTTTCAGAAGCTGATAACCAATTTTTGAGCTCAGCTATCAAAAGATGAAAGAAAAAGAAAGAAACGATTTTCTTACCGTTTTTTACAGGGCCTAATCGCAACTCTCTCTTTGTTCGTTGCCGTTGGTTTTTTTCACTCCCCCCAGCCCCACTTTTAAAACTTGGATATCTATTTTGACACGCTAATTAATATCTAATTATACTCACTCAAGTGTTTTTGTCTTTCCTTAAAGCATTTGCAGGAGGATGATCCAGGTTTTGAACAGCTAGTTTTTAAGATCTATTCACATTATCGTAATATATCAATATTATCTAATAATATGTACTCATTACACTCAGTGTTCTTTCTGGTGGTTACCGTGGTTACGTCAGTAAAGATGTTTCGTTTCTCTTCTTTAGTTTATTAATTCACTCTTGCCACGTGTTATGAAGATAGAAGTCAGGCTGGCTGCCCCGCGTGCCATTATTTTCGATATTTTTTTTCTTTTTTTTTATACCGCCACTAACTGCATAGGCCACATGAAACATGTAAATAACACTAACGAACGAAATTAAATAACAACTTTGTTACACGTGCAACAATCAGACGAAAATAATGGCAACGCGAGGGACAGCTTGCGAGTGAAGCGCTTACGTATATATATATATAAAAACTCTAGCGAATGTTATCTCACACACAAGAATATATATATATGAGACGCACTTTTTCACTATATATATATATATTACACATATATATATTTCTATATCTCTGATATATAAGGCTCTTCTGTCTTTAGTTGAGATTTAGTTCTACCTATCGTTTGCACATGTTTAGAGCATGCCTTCGTTTGTTTAAAAATTCCTCAAAATTCCTACGATCCCAAAAACGCAACCCCTCGAACTTGTCCCGTCTGAAGAAAAGAAAGAAAAATCTGGAACCCTACCTCTCCGTTTCCAATCACCAAAATCCGCCGAACTGTGTCGAGTCTGCGAACATCATTTCCCAATGCAAATACGTTCATATTATATCATCTATATCCTATGAATGGCATGCCGATGCATGAGACAGTTTTGCTTTCTGTTACTTCCCGTCCTTATCCCAACCGAGCGGTATTCCCCAAGGTGCCGATCGATCCAGCATGTCGAACGTTTTTGGTCCCCCTTGTTGCTGAATAACATGTCCAACATGATCCCTCTCTCTCTCATAACAAACGAATTCGGCACCGAGGGAAAAAAAATTGTTTGCACGATATTTATACAGTAGTCGTTGAAAAAATAAATCTCTACGCGGTCGTTAGCCACGATATTTCCCCGGGAAATCATTTAATCGTAACGATAACTTCTCTCGGTGTGCGGAGGAAGGGCGGTGCGGTACGACCGCGATCGTTAAAAGTTTTACAGCGAGTAAGTAGAAACAACGAATTGCGATTGAAAAAAAATAATCGAACGGGAGAGAGTTAGAGAGAGTTGCAAAAAAAAATTGTCCAATAGATTCGAAAGAGAGGGAAGCGTAAGGCAAGGAAAAGATGGAGATGATATACAAATACTATTCTATTTATCTCTAACGGGCTATGAAGACATTCGCGTTGCGACACGTGGAGGGCATTATTTGTCGAAGAGGTATTATACCGCCATGATTGTTGAATGAAAAGTCGTACCGACGCGTCCGTAACGATCTTCCCGTATGCCTTTCACCATTCACCACCATGAAATACTCTCTTCCTCCACGGCCCGGATCCTCTTTCGTTTCTTTACCCTCCTGCCTGCGCTCCTACGATTCCTCGTTCCTGGCATTATCCCGTTCACAGAGCAACTGATCCGGTGCCCATTTACCCTCCTGAAGCAGACTCGGCAGAGCGAAGCGAACCGATAAAAAGCACTACTGAAAGCACCCTGCCGTGTAAGCTCGCACATTGTCAAGCACAAAGATTCACCGTCACGTGTATAGCATATATATATATATATATCTCTATACCTTCTTACGCATACGTTTACTACTATTACTGACTGTCATCGTTCACTATTTACCGAGAGATATTACATTGCTGCTACATAGTATTATATATATAATGTCACGCCGTATATACGTATGTGTGCACGGGCACTTTGCAAAAATCACGTAACGCGCGCCGGCACCGTGTGTTTCACATTTACTTACTTCTCGCACCCACCACGCACGCATACACGCACCCCCGCGGTGCCCACGCGCGAACGTACGCACAAGTGCGTGCGTCGCGTGGTGCTGGCCGCCGTTGGGTGCTTTCCGGCAAGGACACAGTCAGACCACGTGTAATACAGTGAGTCTTTTCATCCTTGTTTAACGTAGGTAAACAACAAGGATGTAATGATTCGCTGTGTTACACTGTGTCTAACTGTTTCCTTGCTGGAAAGCACCAGTTGTAAGTCAGTATCTATAATTGGTTTTTATATTTAAAGTCTTAAGTACAGTCTTAAGATGTCATAAGCTAATCATAGAGTCGTAGTAGCATCTTAAAACATTATTTAAGATGGTCTTAAAATAAGAACAGACTATGAATACCAGCCAAAATGTCGTAAAGCAATCACAGGCCGGTATTTATCGTTTTATTCTTATGTTTAACTCACATTCTACGATAAGCCGTTACTTAAGCTTAAGTCCTAAGCCGTAAGAAATTGACCAGTCACAGTCGAATGTGAGAAGAATAATCGATTATGATTGGTCAATTTCTTACGGCTTAAGGCTTAAAGCTTAAGTAATGGCTCCTTGTAGAAAGCTCATAAGACCGCCTTAAGTCTAGTCTTAAGATGTCATAAACCAATCGCGGAGTTGTAATCTTAAAAGACATTATTTAAGGTGTTCTTGAAATAAGAATGTTTGACGAATACCAGCCACAGAGTCGTGCAGCATCGAGAGACGTTACTTAAGATAATCTTAAAATAAGAACGGATTATGAATACCGGCTAGAGTCTCGTCTCTTTGTCCCTTGTGCACCGATTCTTAAGAGCACAAGCACCCGCTTTCACGAATAATTCGGCTGCGAAATAGCACGTAGCATTCACGTAGGACACGTGCGCGGGCGTATGCGATTTGGATATGCGTATACGTAGAGGCGTTAACGCTCACATGCTGCGTGAGAGAGCACCGTGCACAGCAGCGGCTATACACGTCCGAATAAATATTGTTATAGACGATGCAATATCGTGCCGTCGAGCACCAGCACTGAAAGCACCCTCGAAAAGCACCCCCACTGTCGACTGTCGTGCAACCTGAAGCTCCCTCCTGAGGCGATCTCGAAATGGTGCGGTGCAAAAGCCATAATAATAACCGAAATGGTAACGATGGATTGTTATTACGAACGACGTCGTTCGTTTTGCTGCGAGAAAAGCGACTTAGTAATATTCGTGAAATTATATTACTGCATCGGCAGAGTTGGGAAGCGTTACTTTTTCGTTACTTTTTACAATAAACAATTTGATAATGACAATTGTAATTTTTTATAACTAAGGTTGTACTAAGGTTGGAAAAGTCGATTTTTTTAGCACAACCTTAACATTTAGTTAAAAAAAATTGCAACGTCATCATGATTATTACAAAATGTAATAAAAAAGTAATACTTCCCAACTCTATGCATCGGCTATTAATCTGTGAATACTTACGAAAAATCAGCGAAAAAACAGATAATCCGCATAAGCTGATTGTTAAAAATTTCTCTGAAGAAAATGTGAAATTATTTTAAAGATTAGTTAATGCGGATGAGATGTTTTCATTGAAAATTTCGTAAGAATAGCGGAAATTCATAACCGATATATATGTATATATATATATATAATATCACGAGAAAGTTACAATCGATTATTGACGATGACTGGTTTGCGTTACGTTTTTCCGAGGTCGCGACAGGAAGGTGCGCGCGTGAATGCGTGAGTGATTGTGTAAAAGGATACCGGATGGAAGAAGGACGACACGCGTAAGAAAGCGTACGCGAAAAGTAATAAAAAAAAATCAGGGAAGTGATCAGTGACAAAGGAAAACGGTATACAATAAAAGAATCAAATCGAGAGTTCACGCGAATTTTTTCTCTGCGCCCAAACGTCCCCGACGAAGAAGACAGTCGGATAATTTGTATCGAGAAAGAGAAAAAAAGAAACGTTCGCGAGGCGTTTTCTTGGAGAACATTTGAATACCAATATTCATCAGACCTATTTCTAGTTATAGTCTTATTTATATCTGTGCTCATCAGTCACAATTTTCGTGGATTCGACGAGTAAATCATTTTCAACGTCGACTTCGCCTTCGCCGGAAAAGATCGATGAGTTTTAATATCCGCGTCAGCGGAAAAGCATCCCCCTTTTTTTTTTTTTAAGTAGCACGCACGCAAGAAATGAAAATACGAAGCGCACGCTCCAAAGTGAAACTCTCAACTTCTGCTCGTGCGTAAAAAAAGTATCCGGCGTGGATGAAGTACGCTCTGTCTATAAAAAAAAAAAAGAAACTCACCGTATGCTGCGCTGATCGTACGGATGGAAACGGGAAATCTGGACATACGTAGACTGCGAGCATCAGGTCCCATTAATTTTCATACGTAATCACTCGACGGTCATTTTCTATATTACGTATATCTTCGCTCTCTGCATGCGAGACTCTGATCCGTTTTCAACTTCTGTGTCTCTATAAATGAAACATAGTACTCTTTCTATTATTCAGATGATACTTCGATATGTACGAAATATTCTGTTTTAAATGCCATATATAGCATCTTTTTCTATATATTCTACTTTTTATCTCGAGAAACACGCACACGTTTTTTTTTTCACATGGGTATCTAGAGAAGGTATTAATTTTTTTATAATTGTATATGTAAATGTGATTTATTTCCTTTTTATATATCTCTGAATTTCTAATAAGCGGTTGAAGCAACGCTCTTTTTTGTAGGCGTAATGTTTTAAAGTCTTAAGAGCTTCGGCTGCCCGTTTAATTGTTCCTGATTGTTTCCTCCAATTTTTTACTCACGTAAACTATATCACTGTTATGTCCCAATAAAACGCATGATTTATGACAGTTCGTTTCCTTTAGCTCGATCCAGCTAGTTCCGCCAATTTGAATTAGACATTTTAGATGTCATCGACAGTTTCGACCACACTCGATCATCGACAGGTACGCGAGCACGATTCGTTAATCAAATAAACGGCTACCTCTACCACCGCATCTCGGCAACGGCTGTCGAAACGTATTTACGCGCGCGTTTTACGCAGTATTTTGTGATTTTTGCGTGGATGAATGCGCGGGTGGATGTTGACATTGAGAGAAAGAGAAAGAAGAGAGAAAAAGGAGAAAAAAAAAAGAGAGAGATGAGAAGGGAAGACAAATAGCAGAGTACTTTTTTATGATATCCCAAATGGGAGAGTGGTCTCCCTGTCTGTCTCCCTCTCTCTTTCTCTCTATTTCTTTCTCTCGGTTTCTCTCTCGCTTTCTCTTTCTCCAATTTACCCTGTCTCCCCTTTGCTGAAGCGACAAATTTTTTGATCGAGCTGCTGTTTTTGCGGGTGACTTTTTGGAGTTGCAAAAAAAAAAGAAGAAAGTAAAACAATTTTTCCTCAGAAGACACTCCACCCCACCGACATGTATCCCGATCTTATATCGTGAATTTTTTGACTACATCGTAAAAATATCACGAAAGTAATCGCGAGTTTTTCTCATGACTGCCCATTTCTATAAAATACCGTAGTAATAACCGACGAAACCTATTCTCTCGTTTGATACATCCTAGAAACCGTCCACCTTATTCTTTCTTATGGTTTCTCCTATCTATACAGCTTTCTTTTCGTAGGCATTTTATCATAGGTCTTCCCTTTGATGTCTCGTGTCGGGGGAAGAAGGAAGGGAGGAGGGAGGATTCGAAATCTCGACGCTCTAAGAGTTATTGTCACCCGCGATTTCGGGCAAATTTCAAGAAACGTGAGAAATTCGGCTCTTGTGTCTCGCCCCCGACACGAGGCAGGTGAACACATTGAGCCTTTAGTTATTTCATATTTGGAGTAGTGATTGCGCATGCCAAAAAAAAAAAAAAATATTCTCACGTCTCCCGCCTCTCTGCGACCAACTGCAACCGAGGGCCAAGCGATCATTCTTTTTTTTTGGTCTATGTAACGATCGATTGGAATCATGAATCTTGTTGCCACCGACATTCGTTAGCAGTTGCGAAATAAGCAGTGTGATTGTCAATCGAGCGCATGAGGTCGGAACGAAAGAGCCGAATCGAGCGAATGCGAACGCGTGCCTGTTTCAAGAAGAGAAAGATAACGAGATCTCTATCTATATATATTTTTTTTGTCGTAAAATTCGAGAATATAGCTATTATATAGAGAGGGTCAATTTTGATGATAATCAGTAGTGCTACCCATTGATATGCCTTAAAGATTAATTAAATTACACTATAATTCTATTTTCAATGTACGTGCGAAGTTGACACGAATTTTTACGAGTTTTTTTTCCCACTTTTTTGGCGACTTTTGGGGCGCAGCTGAAAAAAGTGAGTATCCCTTAGCTCGTCTCAAGTTGTGCCATGACATTTTTCTATACCGTCTGTTTTTATTTAATTTTTCATTTTTGTCATCGTTTTTTGCATATGTATAACACTCTCATTTTGTTGTCTGTTGAGAGAGTCCAATCTCGAAGTGTCGTCCTACAGTTATTTTGTCTTTCCTTATTTTTTTTTTTTGCTGCAGCCAATGAATATATTATAATATAATCTTAAGGAACATATATATTACATACATTATAACGCTGCGACTGCGCGCGCTCGCTACCCTTGTTTTTTGCGCTACATAGCGAAGTTGTAAGTGTGATCTTGATCTTACTTGACTGTGTATACATGCGAGAGCTAGAAGCAGAGCGAGCACGCGATCTACCAATTGCTTCTCATCAACTTCGCGCTACGACGATTCAGTTTCTGCGTCGGAATTTTCTGTATGTACTTTCGTTGCGGCGCAAATTTCGTTTTTTGCGAATCCCTCCGCCGTAGAGCTGCTGTTACTGTTATATATATATTTATATACAAGGTGTCCCAATAACTATTATCACCTGAAATATCTTCTAATCTATAAGGTGTAGAGAAAATTTGTACAACCAAAATTGCACGGTATGAAGGGGGCTATTATATGGCGATAATAATTTTTTCCTAAGTGAAGGGCGCTTAGGAGATTTGAAGGTCAACTTCATTTTTTTAAATGGAATTATATAAATTTTTTTACACAATATGATTCCTCTAATTATTCTGCTAATACTTTTTTTATATGAAGAATAATTAGGGGAATCATATTATATAAAAAAATTTATAGAATTCCATTTAAAAAAATGAAGTTGACCTTCAAATCTCTTAAGCGCCCTTCACTTAGGAAAAAATTATTATCGCCATATAATAGCCCTCTTCATACCGTGCAATTATGGTTGTACAAATTTTCTCTACACCTTATAGATTAGAAGATATTTCAGATGATAATAGTTATTGGGACACCCTGTATATCATACCGGAAGTAGGTATTAGGCAGTGCTGGTTTCTTTTTATCTGGATTTTTATTTTTCTCGCCACGTTTACGTTTCCCATTTCTCTCTCACAACGCGCCAATTAGCCGTTTAGCGAATACGACAAATACTGGACCGTCCATGAAACAAGTTATCTCGTCTCGCGGAACACTGACGTCCTGGCATCGCGACATAAATTGGCCCCCCGTGACGCTCAATATTATTGTTATATAATCCCATACGTTCCAGTAGTATTGCAGCAACGTTGCAACGTTCCATCAATATTACAGTAACATTAAAACGTTACAGCAATGTGTTGCTAGAAAATTCTATACTCATTCCTTTTAAAAGAATGAGATTTTATTCCTTTGGAGTGAATCTCATTCTGAAAGAATGAAATCTCACTCTGAAAAAGAAACAGCGAAAATCTGCCACTCTTATTCAAGAGTGGAAGTATTTCCACTCTTTTTCAATAGCGGCAGTATTTTCACTCTTTTGGAATGAGATTCCGCTCCAAAAAATGTAGAGAATACTGTATAGGATTATTTTGTTACAATATTATTGATATCTCCTTTAAACAATTCAAAACAGTCTGAAGACTCAATACAGCCTCCAGACGATTATTAATATTGAATATCGAATATTATTCAATAATATTGATCATCTACGGGCTTTAGAAGTCATGAAGCTTTTAACCCGAATACGCTGTGTAAACGCGACTTTCTAACTTTGACAGTTGTGTGCGGTGATCGTGGTTGTAAATAAACGTGTAAATAGGCAATGTGTGTATATATTTACCGCCACTACCTCGCATTCATTCGAGGAACGAGATCCCGCGACTCGGTCGTCGTCATCGTTGTCGTAACTTTCGTCCCTCGGCGAACGTACTCGTTGCCCTCACAACCCCTTCGCGAAAACTCGCGTGCAACTAACTATCTACTTGGCCTCTCAAGTCATGGACTCTCCAATATTGCTGCTATGTTATCGTGTCCAACGTTACCGCGTACTTTTCCGTATGACGTGTCTACGCGCGCTTGTATATGCAAAGTCGAACTGAATGCGCGCGGGTTAAAGAAAAAAAAAGAACTCTTGACAAAAAAAAAACAAAAGAGAGAAAAAAAAGCATTATTGGTATTCAAATGGAGGATTGTAATCGTATCAGGGGCGTAGAGCATGGGGTACAACGTGCCTCGTAATGTTTGTACGTCGTTTTGTCCGTGTGTGATTGGCGGCATGTAATTACCTTCTCCACTATTTTCTTCGTCTTCTTGTTCTTCTTTTTATCTTACCGTTTCTCTTTCGTTCGCGACTTTATGTTATTTATGATTTCTCTCTGCAACCGCTCGCAATCGCTGGTACTTTCGTTTCCTTTTTCGATTGTATCTTACTGCTACCTCGTTCTAGCTGTTATCTACTTTTTTTTTCCGTTTATAGCGACGAATTGGACGACGGATGGACGGTCGCGAAATGTAGAGGAAATGTTTTTGCATTGTATAAAGACTGATTATACTTCTCGCTTTACTTTCTTTAAATACATTTTATCTTACGATAAAGGTACAATAATTTGCCGCTACCGACGTATTATTGCTTATTGCTTCTCACATTGTTCGCTTCTAGAATGTAAATAATGACGTAATAATCTTCCGGTAGACAAGACAGACTGTGACTTACATACTATTTAATTTCTTTTCTTTCTCTTCTCTCGATCGTGTTTCTTTTTAATTTCACACAAAGATTTTATTTATTATTTCAGGTTTAGTAAATCCGTTATTTATTATCTCCTGTCCGCGTAAGTCTGTGAGTGTACATGGGCGTGTGTCTGTGAGTGTGACATCGGACGAGAGTAAAGTGCACGAATTAATTATGGATTGCGTTACAGTGCCGGGGGATCCTCAGGACGTCAAAGTCACGCCGATCAACTCGACGACGATACACGTCGAGTGGAAGCCGCCGAAAACAAAAGAGCAGAACGGCGTCATACGGGGATATCACATACACGTGCAAGAAGTGAGGGAAGAGGTCAGTTTGCGGCTGCTGTACGATCAATAGCGTAGCGTCAGAAGTTTTAGGTTCTTACGCGAAACTTACTGATAAGATCCTTTATCTTCACTATCTCTCTATTCACGTGTAATATCATCACCCGAGTCCTTTTATCCTTATTTAAGTATTAATGGGACGTACGTCTTAAGTAACATGAAATTATGGTACTAAGGTTTTTAAAACGAATATATATAGAAAACTTCATAATAAAAAGATTTTATGAAGAAGATATTATGAATATGAATTCTATTTAAGTATAGTCATTAAAATATCAGTTCTTTCAATTTTATTTGTTTCTTACTTTATTACGAAACGAAATGTTCATTCCACAAAATGATCTCAAAAAATTATCTAGGCTTATTTTTTATAAAATATCGTATGTGTATGTGTTTAATTTGAGAATAATCACCTAATTTTTCATTGTGCGCAAACGATCGCCAGGAGTGATTTTTACATCCCAATTGAAAGTAACTATTATCAATTACATATTGAATATTATTTATTATTCCACAATTTATTAACATATTAGAAATTAGTATATAAATTCACTCATTATTTTATAAAAACGAAAGAAGAGAAAATAGGTACACTTAAAAAAAATAGGTACACATTTTCTAATCAGTAAAGAAAACTACTGTGAGACTGATAAGGGGACCGTCGAAACTGTGCCTTATCAATTTTAATAGACTTTGATTATATTGTAGAATATAAACAAATTTTAGGAATCAAAATAACTTCTCTGAGGGGATGATGGCAAAATAAAAAAATTCACGTTTTTATAGAACGTAAATATACCGTTATTAAGAGTATAAAATATAAAATTTTAGTCTAAAACATTTTTTTATATCTCATAGTTTCGAAGATAAAATGAAAAAAAATTATTTTCGAAGGATTGTTAAAGAACAAAAGTTTCGATATCTGAATCAGTTAAACAAATTAGAAAAACAAGAGTAATATTTTTTTATGTTGTACAACATATTTGAAGCCATATAGACAAAGCTCATCAAAATTGGTGAGAGGCAGTTCCAACGATTGAATTTTATTGTTTCTTTCTGCTGGGATGTAAAAAATTACCTCACGTGACTATTCGCAGGTTAATATAATAATCAAATTAATTTTTGAGAACAACAAATTAATAGTATGATATTGTGAGACTATTATTCGTACATTTGTTAACGATATCTTTCTTGAACAAAACTTGGGTAAAAACAACAGCAAGTATATAGATAGATAGGGAAGAGTGCTTGTAATACAAATTGTAATTGTTTCTCAGGGGAAAGATCTACTGAATGAACCGATACGTCGAGACGTGCACGAAGGCGTGTTAGAAGTGAACATCACCGGACTGCAACCGGACACGAGATACTCGGTACAAGTGGCAGCGTTGACGAGAAAAGGAGACGGGGACCGTTCAGTACCGATACACGTTAGGACCCCGGGCGGTGTACCAAATAGACCACAGGTCAACGTAAAGTAAGAGATGCTTATTTAAAACCATGGAATATCGTACTTTTATAAACGACTCGATTTCTATGCACATTATTTTCTCAGAGTCCTGAGTAGAGGCCCTGATGTCTTGGAGCTTGAATGGGGCCAGCCTACTCAAACCTACGGTAATCTGTTGGGATACCGTATTCGATACGGTATAAAGAATCAAACGCTTAAAGAAGAATTTATCGAGGATACGCGTCAGCATACATACAAAATCACGGATCTTGGTGAGAAAAATTAACATGTATCATTGTTAATATCTTGTGCCATATAATAATATCGTCCTCTTACTTTAAAAGTGACAATTAAAAAAAATATGATTTTCAAAAAATGTGTGATTTTTATTATGAATGAATTATGTAAAGATTGCTATTAATCATCAAAAGGAAATTAATAGCGAATTCGATTGACGCACTGACGCACATTAAATGTACATTGTACACTGATTCAAACCAAGTGTAAAATTGAAATGTAAATATTTGGAATTATAAACAGATATTTTACCTAACAGCTCACAATAAAGTGCATTGAGGATTTTACGATTTAATTCTTATGCTTATTACGATAATAATTATAATCTATCTGGATAATTTTTAAATTACTTGTAATTCGTTCCATTTTATAATTATTTACGTTCAAATAAATTTATAGGAGAACAAGGCGTTGATTACGAGTTCAGAGTAGCGGGCAAAAATGACATCGGTTTCGGCCAAGAGACCGTACGGTACTGGTTCAGTCCGGAAGGCGAGCCAACTGGACCACCAACGAACCTTTCGTACTTCTTTCAAACTCCCGACACTGTGTGCGTGACCTGGGACAAACCGCTTCGGCAGCACAGAAACGGACAAATAATCGGATACGATGTACAGTTTAACAAAAAGAACGATCACTCTACCACTATAGATAGAAACACGACTAAAACGAGAGCGGTATTCACGAACCTAGAGGAGAACACTGAATACGTCTTTCATGTGCGAGCGCACACGTCGCAAGGCAGCGGTCCGTACTCCGAGAAAATCACGATAATGACGGAAAAGGACATTGGCCGAGCTCCGATGTCCGTAAGAGCGGTGGCCACATCGGATTCCAGCGTGGAGGTATGGTGGGAGCCAGTACCCAACAGAGGAAAGATCGTCGGTTATCAGATTTTCTACACAACGACCGCCGTGGAAGATCTCGATGAATGGAAGCAGAAGATCGTCGGTCTGACAGAATCGGCGGATCTTATCAATCTGGAAAAGTTTACGCAGTACGCTATAACAGTAGCGGCACGTTACAAGACTGGTCTCGGAAGACTCAGCGAAAAAGTCACAGTTAAGGTGAAGCCAGAAGACGTACCGTTGAATCTCAGAGCACCGGATTCGTCAACGCATTCGATGTCTCTTTCCTGGACTCCGCCCATAAGACTGACTCCACTAAAGTACAAAGTTTCATTTGATGCTGTTAAAGAGTTCGTGGATTCTCAAGGTATAACGCAGACGCAACTCGTGCCCCGCAGGCAGATTCTATTGGAACCTCAAATCACAAGTACAACGATAAATGAACTGCAACCGTTTACCACCTATAACGTCAACGTGAGCGCTGTACCGCGCGACGGTCAGTACAGACCGCCGGCGAAGATTACAGTCACTACGCAGATGGCTGCGCCCAAGCCGATGGTAAAGCCGGACTTCTACGGTGTGGTTAACGGCGAGGAGATTCAAGTTATTCTGCCGCAAGCTTCCGAGGAGTATGGTCCAATCTCACATTATTATCTCATCGTTGTACCAGAGGATAAAAGCACGGCCGATAAGCAGCCAGATGAATTGACGGAGGATATGATCAGTGGAAAAGGTGCCAAGCAGGAAAGAGAAAACGCGCCCTATATCGCAGCTAAGTTTCCACACAGAGACATTCCATATACGTTCCATTTAGGCAGCGGAGACATCTACGAGGGATACGAAAACCGGAAGCTCACTAAAAATAAGCGATACAGAATATTCGTACGAGCCGTAGTCGATACTCCGCGAAAGGTAAGCTGGAAGGAGTGATTCGAGTAACTCTTATATAAGCGACTTGTAAGTATAAATCAATAATTATGAAAAAATATTTGTTTCAGCATTTATACACGTCGTCACCGTTTTCTGAATATTTATCTCTGGACATGAGGGAAGTACCTCCCGGCGAGCCACCACGTCGGCCGAATCCCAACACGCCTTCCGACGGAAATCCGGAAGTGTCCGTAAAAACTAGTGGTCAAGAACCAGGGATGGTATGGGTAGTTGGTCCTATAATCGCGGCATTGATGGTTAGCGTTTGCCTTGTGCTTCTATTCGTCATTAAAAAGTGAGTTGTATTTCTTAGTAAAAGATAAATAAAGTAAAGTTTATAGATAAATTGAACGCACATCAAATTTGTCTCTTAATTATTTCAGACGAAGACAGCCATGTAAAGCGCCGGATCAAGCAGCCGTCACACGACCACTCATGGCAGCAGATATAAGTTCCAATCACGCACCATCGGACCCGGTGGAAATGCGACGATTAAATTTCCAAACTCCTGGCATGATCTCACACCCGCCGATTCCTATTAGCGAACTAGGCAATCACATAGAACGTCTGAAAGCGAATGACAATCTGAAGTTCAGTCAAGAATACGAGTCGATAGAACCTGGCCAACAATTCACGTGGGACCATTCCAATATGGAAATCAATGCATCGAAGAATCGTTATGCCAATGTAATTGCGTACGATCACTCGCGAGTTATACTTCAAACAGTTGATGGTATGCCGGGTTCCGATTACATCAACGCCAATTACTGCGACGGTTACAGAAAACAGAATGCATACGTGGCTACCCAAGGACCATTGCAGGAGACATTCGGGGACTTTTGGCGTATGTGTTGGGAGTTACGTACCAGTACGATCGTGATGATGACAAAGTTGGAAGAGAGAACAAGGATAAAATGCGATCAATATTGGCCTACCAGGGGATCGGAGACTTATGGACAGATGACCGTGACCATCAGCGATATTCAAGAACTGGCGACCTATTGTATTCGTACATTCCAAGTTTGTCGAATTGGCTATTCCGAGCGGCGGGAGATAAAACAGCTGCAATTCACAGCCTGGCCTGATCATGGCGTACCAGAACACCCTGCACCGTTCTTGCAATTCTTGCGCAGAGTTAGATCCCTCAATGTACCCGATAGTGGTCCATTGGTGGTACACTGTAGCGCGGGCGTAGGAAGAACTGGCTGTTTCATAGTTATAGACTCGATGTTGGAAAGGATCAAACACGAGAAGATGATCGACATTTATGGCCACGTCACGTGTCTACGTGCTCAAAGGAATTACATGGTACAGACTCGACGCTCTGCTGGAGGCGGTGATTTGCGGCAATACAGAAGTACCGGCCAGAAATCTACATTCTCATATTCAGAAGCTCATGCAACCGGAGATCGACAATATAACTGGAATGGAATTGGAATTCAAGAAGCTTTCCAATATCAAGGCTGATTCAACTAGATTTATATCCGCGAATCTACCGTGTAACAAACACAAAAACCGACTGGTCCATATTCTGCCTTATGAGTGCACCAGAGTATGCCTACAACCGCAGCGTAATATCGAGGGATCTGATTACATAAACGCGAGTCTGATTGATGGATATCGCTATCGGGGTGCTTACATAGCTACGCAAGGTCCTTTATGCGACACTACTGACGATTTCTGGCGTATGCTTTGGGAGCATAATTCTACGATCGTCGTTATGTTGACGAAACTGAAAGAGATGGGCAGAGAGAAATGTCATCAATATTGGCCGTCCGATCGATCTATTCGTTATCAATGCTTCGTCGTGGATCCGATCGCGGAGTACAATATGCCGCAGTATATTTTACGAGAGTTCAAGGTGACGGACGCGCGCGACGGAGCGAGTCGCACAGTCAGACAATTCCAGTTCATCGACTGGCCGGAACAGGGTGTACCGAAATCCGGTGACGGTTTCATCGACTTTATTGGACAGGTGCACAAAACGAAGGAGCAATTCGGCC
This sequence comes from Mycetomoellerius zeteki, assembly GCF_001594055.1. Lineage (NCBI taxonomy): Eukaryota > Metazoa > Arthropoda > Insecta > Hymenoptera > Formicidae > Mycetomoellerius > Mycetomoellerius zeteki. The sequence continues at coordinate 443,577 of NW_017257416.1, read as the reverse complement.
AGGACGGACCGATCACCGTGCATTGCAGCGCCGGCGTAGGAAGGACGGGTGTCTTTATAACGCTTAGCATCGTTTTGGAGCGAATGCAGTACGAAGGTGTGGTCGACATATTCCAGACTGTGAGAATATTACGCACGCAACGTCCAGCTATGGTTCAAACCGAGGTTTGTAAATTCTAATTTCGATGCTTTGCAAGTACAATATGTTGATGTGTATGTAATCGTAATATCATTTGCGGTATTCTTGTCACAGGATCAATATCAGTTCTGCTATCGGGCTAGTTTGGAATATTTAGGCTCCTTCGATCATTACGCCAACTGACAAGCCGACACTCGCGAGCAGAGGGATCTGTCGAGGGACAAACGAGACCGGCAAAGAGTCGAGAGAGATATCGAGAGAGCAAAAATACGACGTGTCTAGTACAATAAAGTCGTATGACATACTCGTACCTTCCAAGGACAAATACAGTAGTAATGCGATTACTAGTGTCGTGGGCAGTTAATATAGAGATGAAATGTTTAGTCAATGGTGTTGCAGTAAATGCAAATGCACCGGAAATTTTCACTTCTGATATATGTAAATGTGCGGAATCGTACTGAAGAGCATTCGGTTTAGGCTAATCTCTTTTTAGAAACTAGATTTAAAAGTTCCCCTGCGGTGACGCGAGTTAAAACTGCCGTTTAGAAATACGTACAATACACGTGGTTACACGGGCGATCGTGTCGTACGATGTCACGTAGATATGTTCTCTTTTTTATGCTTCTTAATTTCCAAGCATTTACGTCAAAGAATCAATCAGCCAAGTACGACGATGTAATCAAAATTATGTACCGTCATCGCGTAGGATATCATATTCGCGAATTAGTGAATTGGAACATATCCCATTATTAAGTCGATCATTCGCAAAAGCATTTTTTAACGTCTAAATCTAATTTTAAGATAGACTGAAGATATCGACCATATCTCTCTCCTACTCGAAACATAGTGCATTTTCTGTGCATAGTATCTCTTACAAACTGAGACAGTGAAGATCAAAATCTTTCCTATTTATTGAGGATAAGAGTGCTTCCTTCAACGAGGCGAATTACATAGAGGAACGAGATGGTCTCGACGTCGACATCCATGTTTGTGAGAGAAACAGAGTATTGAAATGCATGATCAATTGCATGTACGAAATGCACATTGTGAAAAACAAGAACCTACCGTACGTGGGATATTCCACGAGTACTTACTAATGTAGAAAGAAAAATGGATCGAAAAAGCAGTCAAGTAACTTTCTTTAGCCACTATAAAATAAAGAAAGAGAGAGATGAAAATTTCCGCTCACAACAAAAAAAATTGCCATACTGCCAAATTGACAATTATTAATGCTGTACTCACTATGAACAGTAGAGATCTTCTCATTATGATAATGTTAGATAGATTATAAGAAATTGTTTTAAGGATAGATTAAGTGATGCCATTAGGGAAATGAGGATGAAAGAAGGACCCGAATGAAAGAAGGATGAAAGGAAACGGTGCCTATTCAATGAAAGGTGCGCAAGTGAATTTGCGCACGTTTCTATAAAAGAAGAAAAAAAACTAATTTAAATAGAAGCACTGTATGTTGAATTCGTGTACTGTTCTCCCAAGCCCTCGATACCCTTATGTACAAAGTTCCAACATAGCTTCTACCTCGAATATTTCTAATTGCCTTTCGAATATATTGAAATGGATAATTACAAATTCAATTATTAGTTCAATGTTTTTTTAGCTTACGAGTATCTTATTAAAATCAAATTTACGCTGAGTTCATACTATGCATTAAATTATCGACGTTTGTAATATAAAGTTTTTCTTTTTCAAATGCCAGATCAATGCCAAGAACGTACAATGAAGAACATCGCTACATGATATATTTGTTATGGTGAAAATATTTAATCTGGTAATTTTATAAAATTTTTGATAATTTTACAGAATTATTGGTTATATTGGCGAATAATACAATCGAATATTTTTTCTTAAGATTAGTGATCAATTGATTTGATCAAAATAAACGCATTGACTGCTTTAATTTTAACGCCAATAAATAATTGATATATTTATCAATATAACCAATGATTCTATTGAATTATATGATTTTGTAAAAGCGCCAATTAATCACTTTTACCGTGACATTATCCATTTTATATAGTAATAACGACTTCGGATGAATGTATTGCAATTTTAAATTGCAAGCTCTCCAGTTTACGAGGACAATAATTGCTCGATTACACCTTCTTCGAAACCTATACGATACTGTTCGGTATAGCAAATGTCTTGTAGCTAACATTTTAGAAATAATTTTTAAAAAAGTGTACATGTACAATAACAAATATAACGTCATTTAAATAAAGTAATTTATTGATCATAAATCTTCTCCGGTTTTTGGCATTCTTTTGGCTATAACGATTCTACACTTATTACGAAATACTTTTGATATGTTGAAACTACACAAGTAATGCCACACAGAATGCTATTTCACAATTTTATACAATTTTTGCTCGAATCCTTTTATCGTTAGTTATTGTGGTTCGAGGGTCAGGAACTGTGACTAAATGTACATAAATGCACCGTCTGTCATTAGCAACATTATATAAATATATAAATATATATATACATAAAATAATACGTAATATATACATAGATATATATATATATATATAGATATCATAATAGATACAAGTGTGCATAAAGACATGAAGATGTTTAAGAAGATATCGGTATTTTCCAGAGTACCGTGTTAAGTTTTAACACAAAAAATGAGAAATCTACTCAGTACGTTGTATCCACCTGTAATATTTAATTTTCTCGATATCTGTTATCTCCAATTTTATATTTGTTTAAATACTTTTTTACGTAGAATTTTTTTTATGTATTTATCGCATTGTTTTAACGAATATACTTCTATAATGGCTTTCGAGCAGTGTTTCTTTACGGATTAGTTTATCAAAAAAATTACTTATTCGTTTTAGTGTGATATTTTTTTCTAACAAACTGAGGGCCATCTCATATAACGTTTGCTATGATAAATTCTTTGTGCTTGAAAAAGTACTTAAAAAATACTTTATTAATATTAAAATGTACGTAATTATATAGTGTACATCAAATTTTTCACTGCCTGTTAAACCATTTACAACCATGGCATTTTTTCATAATTTATAATGTAATGGTAATAATTATAGTACTACTTGTAATAATAATATGTAATGATAATACTAGTTGTAAAAATAATTCTACGATTTGCCTTACGTCAGAGTTCATTACATAAATAACACTTCAAATTAACGACACATTTTAAGTTATCATGTTAAGTGTTTCTACAATGTGGCAGCAGATTTTTTATTATGGCTTACTATTTGGCCTTCAGAATGTAATCATAAGCAGCTATTTAACATGCAGCATTTTATTTTAAAGAAAATATATATTTATACAATATTTTTTATATAATTACTTCTGTTATAATTTTAATTTATTAGAAACATTGTTTTAGTAAAGTTTCTTCATATAATGCTACTAAACATTTTCAAGCAAATTAAATTACGAATAGCTTCAAATGGCAGGAAATGATTTTCTAATATTTTTATCTTTTTGTGTGTATAATTTCAAAGATTGTAATCGGTATTTAAAGACTCACACTCTTTAAGATATTGTTAATGAAATGTTATACATGGTGTATGACTGGATAACGTTTATTAGCTTTCTTACAACAAGCGATTGAAAATGCTAAATACAAAATTCGAAACGTTTTAAGACATTAGGCTATACCCTGATAGTAAAATATTAGCAATTTGCGCAAATTGGCAGCAAACTCGATCAGATTTTGATTACAAAACCATAGTTATCTGTGTCCGCATATATAAATGGATATTTGAACAATTTTCATCTGTAAATAACATTAACTTATTTCTACATTGAAATATTTTATCCCATTAGTGTATAATTAATCGTTCAAAGTTCACGAAGTTAAATTATTTTAATTGCTAATTTTGGTAAGTTCTTGGTATGGGAATATTTCTCAAGAAAGAAACCAGTAGCTCTTAAACTTTAAAAAGTCAAACGCCCTGTACACGCTGTGGTTTTTATTATAATGTTCTTAAAAAGAGAAAAAGACTTTTGCTAAGAATAACTTTCAAATCATTATGATAAGTATTCATCTGTAACAAATCATTGAGCGTTTCATCCCATTAAACATTCTTCTTAGAATACTGTAAAGCGTATTAAGTTTTAATAGCATTAAACTTGGCAGAACTTTCATGAGAAACTTATGAATTTGAAACTTATAAGTTATAAATTTATGTGATTACATTTCAATGTAATTATTATCAACATATGTACTTTGCCAACTTTCTTAATGGCTTCACGTTTAAAGTCCCAAGCTAAAATATGTTACCAAAAACAAAATTAAATTATTGTATAAATATACTACTAGTTATAAGTTGATATCATTAATCTATACTCACTAAAATTTACTGCTACAAGGAAGTCCACAAAATATTCGTACATTTATATTATAACATAATAATTGTAATGTTACACTAAGTTTTTTGTATCATTCCCTGAAACTTTCGTGTATGTTGTATTTTAGTACAGTAACCCTTAGTCTTTATAATTTTTTAATGATCTAAAATGTATAGCAAAACGATATGTGGTTTGTTGTATTCTTCTTCTTGAAAACTTACGACTCGCGCGTGTCTTCGGAGCAGTTTTGATAATATAATAAAATACAATCGGCTACTATAGCTCCGTGCAATATAGCGAGTTTGTTATTGTGTATAAGATCGCCTCAAATTCATCTGTAGATGAATCAGTAAAGTGACTGCGGTCGCAGATCCGAAGAAGAATATGAATTTAAATGCAAAGAATAAGTCAAATACTAAATATCGTTGAAAGAATGGGAAATTATTTTGTGATACTTTCTTGCCAGAAAGAATACAACAGGCTGAGGTAAAAACAATGATAAATACAATGTTACTAATTAACAACTATACAAAATAAATATTGTGTAATAGGAAGAGTCTGTTGACGAGAAAAAAAATACCGTGTACATTATGTATTGCCTTGCGGCATTAATAAACTAGTACTAACATATAAAAGATGTTTCCTTCTTTTTAATATAAATATTCGCCTCTTTCCACGTTTAACAGACTAGATCATAGATAAACAAGCATTTCATCAAGTAATAATAATATAGAACCTGAAGACTGATAACGATTTATTATACATATAATACTTAAAAGATACTGTCTAACATTATTTTTATATACAAACATTTAGAAAAATTAAATTATTATGAATATAAATTTTAAATGACACGCACACATATATTAATGTTTCATAATTTATATAACATTAGTTGGTTGATTGGAATTATTCGTTGGTGGACTCCTATTCATTATTGACGTAACCTGTAGTAAAATAAATTTAAATAAGTACGTGATACCTAAGTATAAAGGAAAAATATATTATTTAGTTTTGTAAAAATATACATTTTGAAGAACTTGTTTCCTGATGAAATCACTTGTGGCAGTTGAAATATTTTGATCATTTCCCATTTTACATTTGACATAGCCATACAGATTTGCACCATTTAAAACTATGGCAATGCAAACGAGCAAAAGCCATTTGAATTTAAAGCCAAATAACGCTGCAATGAATAACAGTGACCAAAAAAATGGGCACAAAATCAGAGCTAACCAAAAGATTCTCGCCTCGGTTGCGTTAATGCGGTTCTGTTGTGCACCCTGAAACACAGGGCACATAATAGACATTGGACTTAAACATGTACAAGAAAATGATATTTAAATAATCTAAATCATTTAAAAGTTACATATTTTATAAATAACCACAATAAAGAGCAACTGGAATGGAACATGAATTTAGGTGACTGTCTACTTATAATCTGATTAATATATAAGTAGTTCTAGAAAGTGCCAAGGGCATAAAAATATAACAGCTGAAAAACCTTGAACAACCAATCCAATTAAATCAATGTTTGCTGGAACGTGACAAATGAAAAAATATACATGCTAATTGAAAGCTACATTTCAATGTAATCTATGCAAGTGGAACTTATGTGATACAAAAAATGTAACAACACATTTTGATACAAGCTACGTATCTAAGTATAGAATCAAATGAATTCCTTGCTCCAATGCTAAAGGAAATGTAAAAGAGGCACTTTCTCATTAGAGACTTTTATCACTATATTGCATACAGCGATATAGATTAAAATATACATACAAATTTATATAATAAGCGAACCTTTTTAGATTCAAAAATCCAATGGCTTTTGCCATCGTCATCCACATAATTCCACCATCTAAGGCCAACCATTAATCTTCCTGTAATATTTTTAACGGTCCAAAAATCCATCGATAAAAGTAGTACCACTGTTACAAAGCTTGCTATAAAACTATTTGAAAACAAGCCGCAAAACAAATAAACTATTATAGCCGCTATCCGGAAGGCCAAGTGAAACAGCGTAACGTACGGGTGTCTAAAATTACAGAAAACAATATTTTATCTTACAAAAGTATGGCCTACTCGCATTTAAAAGATACACGATCTTCATTATCTGTACTTAAGTTTGTTGGAATTCTGGGCCTCCTCCTCCTCTCCAAAAGCAATCGTGTCGTCATCCATCAGTAAGGGTACCTATAAATGAGATCATGGAACATTCGATAAAAGGAGTATCGAGCATGCATCTATCTCCATGCAATTTATCTTGCTACTGTGGGTAGTATAGGTGAATTTTCACCCATGCACTTTTTGAATTTCATAGTTTCTGTTATTGAAATTTAAGGCAGCTTAAAATAATATCTAATAAGACTGCTTAAAATTCAATCTTTTCTACATTAAAAAATAACGTCAAGTTTAATTGTTCTAACATGGACGTAAAAGAGTGTAAAAAATTCTTAATTATGTGGATGAATTTTCCCACCCAAGTAGTGTTAACTTAAGAAAAATATGTGAGTGGCATTCCAGGATTAAATCTATATGCACTATGACGTGTGAATTAATTCGAAGCGTAACCTCCGTTTCCTCGAGTGAAATAAAAAGAGAAGGAAAGAACAAGACACGAAACTGAACCCCGAGAAACTCCCGCATTCGCTTCCGCAAAGGGCGTGATTATCCGTGTTACGAACCCTTCCACAGTGTACGCTAGGAATACGTACGGAAGTGCGCAAGCGAATGTCAGAGTGACGACCTTCCACCCACTATCGGCGACTAGAACTATTATTCCCAGTCCCCTCCGTAACGAAACGACACTTATTTTCGTTTTACGAGACAATCGGATACCTCGTGGTTAGGTACGACTAAAAAAAAAAATATGTGGCGTCAGTATGCGATCGATCGCGCGGAAGAATCACGGCGTTATATACCTACCGTTGCGGACGCCATGTTTGTACGTTGACAGCCCGACGGTGCGTCGTGCGTCGTCTGCTGGACACTGCTGGGCTCGGAAAGATGGTGGTCTCACGGTCGATAGCAGCAGTCTCGCGAAGTCTCGTTCCGTTGCGAAAAAAAAAACTGCGCCTCAAAACGCGTCGCGACAACGCCCGCGTTCTGCGGTTTCACCGTCGAACATTGTTGATCAAGGTAAACGCCTTGACATCGTTAATAACCGGCGCGGATGAACCTTGAGACGCGGCGCCGACACGAACGAAAGTCGCGCCAATCGTACGATTAATCGAACGCGGCGGCGACTGGCCGAGCGCGAGAGGCGCGGACGCGCTCATTGGCTGCGCTATTCTCTCGCGCATGCGCGTTGCGTCTCGCTATTCGTACTCTGGGTGCCGATTATTGGAAGATACGAATCGAATTCAACTTTGACCGAACTTCAATTAATTTAATCAGTAATATTTTAAGTAATACGAATAAAATTATTGAATCAATCAATAGAATTATGTTTCATGAAACGAACTAAAAACAACGAACTATATATTAGAGATTTTAAACAATTTTGCCGGTCGAGTTAATCATTGATTAAATTAATCGGAGTTTGATTAAAGTCGCCCTTAATTTATTCGTCGATTCAAACGCGATTTGAATTTTAGTTATTAAGTTCGTGAATTATTTTATAAATTATTAATTAAGTTATTTTTCAATCGATAACGTAAAGCCTAATCTACAATGTGCTCTTTGCCCTTTTTGTATCTTACTCTTTATCTCTTGTCTTTTTCTTCTTTGCTATGACTATTTAATCGTGATCCTTATCACGTTTTTTTTTATTTCTTCCTAAGTTCGGCAATTTTTATTTCGGATGATAGAAAACCAAGAAACAGAATAAGAAGCAAAAGCCAAGAGATGAAAAATGATAAACAGCAAAAGGAAAAGGAAACGGTAAAGGAAGATCTAAAATGAGCACAATTAAACACTGCACAGTAGATTAAGCCTAATTGTTACGGTAAAGTGCTTTCCATTTAAGCAAGACAAGTCGCACACAAAAATTATCTTTCGTGGAATTCCAAAAATATTTACGTATGTCACCAAGTGGGAAATACTCATGTATGTATACACAGAGACATAAATGTCTAGTTATGTCTTTTCACACCTTCTCAGTCCTTCTAACTCAGGCCTTCTTCAATACGCATGCAATTTCAGACGGCTAGGCATTTATGTCCCTGTGTGTACAACATATTTTATATTTTATTTACATTTATATAATATATTATATAATAACAAATTATAATATATTGAATGTTATTATATTTATATTGAATAATTTTTTATAAATTGATGCTTAGAGATACACTGTGAGGCGTCGTTAAGCTTACTACTGTATTGTAGACGGGCCATAACAGTTCTTTTTTTTTAATATTGACGAACAAGAATATATACATAGGTCGTCTGAAAAGTTTTGAGCCTCAACATGAAGATGGCATTACTCGCCAAACAATTTTGGTCTATAATCGTACATACTTTGAAAGATACCTGCGAAAATTGTAGCTACTTCCGGCGCTTAGTTGTTGTTTGACAGTCATTTGTGCCAGTCAATGTCAATGTTTTTGTAAAAATGGAAAAAATCGAATATCAGCAGTCACCATGATAAAAATTCACGAATTGCGGTTCGAATTAATTGACCATCCACCGTATTCACCAGATCTGGCCCCCAGCGACTTTTTTCTGTTTCCTAGGCTCAAAGTTTGGCTCGGAGGACAGAAATTTTCATCGAACGAGGTCATCGCATCCGTAGACGCCTATTTTGCAAAGCAAGACGCTCAGTATTATTTGAATGGATTAAAGGGGTGGGAGCATCTCTGGAAAAAATGTATCGATTTAAAAGGAGACTATGTGGAAAAATAAAATTGAATTTGACCGAAAAATTACTTGTTTCTATGTTAGGCTCAAAACTTTTCAGACGACCCTCGTATAATGCGTCATCTACAATACACGGAGTAAGAAGAGTAAGAAAATGATCAATCACAGTCGATTATTCTTCTCACATTCGATTGTGATTGGTCAATTTCTTAATCTTATTTCATACTCCATGTATTGTAGACGACGCATAATGATTCACTGTGTTACGCTATGTATCATCTATATCTCTTGCTGGAAAGCATCCATTAGTTTGTGTTTAGCGGTCAATAATCAATTGCGCAAACATAGATACAACGTGGGTGTTTTGAGCACATATAAAATCGATACAACTTGGTGGTGTGGTAAATCCGCATTTACAATAAGTGTTTTAAGCCTTAAGCCGTAAGAAATTGACTAATTAAAATCGAATGCGGGGAGAATAATTGATTGTGATTCGTCCATTTCTTATTATAGCTTAAAGCTTAAAAATCCATTGTCGACTCGGGCTAAAGCCTATATCAGCCTACAGACTGAGGATGTTCCATTTCACGCTGCACACAAACTAATACTTTGAAGCTTTCTTTATTTGATCTCAATTCGTAAAATTCTTTCTTCTGATTAGTCAACGAAGCATTTACACTCTATGGGTGCGGTCCATTTCAAACGCTTCGAAGCGTTTGACTGACCAATCAGAAGAAAGAATTGTACTAACTGACGAATAAAAAAGCGTTTCGAAGCATTTCTAGCATCAAGTGAACCGTAGCCTGAGTTTTAATTGAAATTCAGCAATTGACCAATCTCTCAAAATAAAGTTTGTCAAACTTCATATTGATTTCCTTTCTTCTCTGATTAGTCATACGTAATCTTAATCTGTAGTATGATACGGGCTTTAGATGTGACGTAAAGAAAACGCGTGCGTGTACGCAACGTACGTAATGCGCGGCCCACGCAGGCACGCACCTACGATATTCGGAAGTCGCGATTGACGGATACGACAGGGACGACGCGGAGCAGAGACGAGCGTACACGATGCACGTTGGTGATAGTATAGGAACGGGTGGTGGTGACGTGGCGGTGGTAGTGGCTCGTACGTCGGTGGTGCGCACGGTGGTTGAGATAAGCAGCGCGGGGGACTGAAGTGCCGCAAGACCGGAGATCTCGCGCCGCGCCGTTCGGCCTCTCGCGTTCGTTTACGCCCGCCCGCTCCGTTTCATTCCGTCGGCACACGGCAGTCCGCCACGGGACACGGTCGACCGGTTGATAGGATCTGTCTCTCCCGCCCGATGTGACGGAGGATCGCGATGCTCAAGGATCACACAGCGATCACCCAGGCGCTCCTCGGAACCCTGCTCACGTGGGCCCTCACCGCGGCCGGTGCCGCGCTCGTAATCATCATTCGGGGAAAACAAGTGAGTATCGACCGAAGGACTCTCGTCTTTTCCGAGACAATTCGCTCCCCCGCCGGTTCCCTACGTTCGAAATGCCGTTTGCGTAGAATCCGATCCTGGTCCGTGGGAGGAAACTTAACCTTACCGGCGCATCCGCTCGTGCGCGAAACTCTCACTTCGAAGAGAGCATTCGCACTGTTTTCAACTGCGCACCGTACACTTTTCTGTGACTGAGGATGACGTCCCATGATCGGAAATTTACAGCGGAATGGAACAGCAAGACCAATCACGATCGCAGAAAAGAAAGCAGAGTAACGATTGCAGAGTTCCGATTGGTCGGGCTGTTCCGTTCCGTTGTAAATTTTCGCTCCATGACGCCAGCCTGACGCGCGTCTTTCAATTAAATAACACTCTTTACACCTTTTTCTCCTCTCTGTACGATACTTGTTTTAAAGAGGAGATATAAAGAGAAATGTGAAAAATAATAAACATACTTATTCAATTTATCTCTTCTACGTTTTAATCCCTTTATTCTAAATGTAAAAGAGTTTAAAAAGGCACGGTTATTAAAAAATCAAGATTAATTGAATTTTAATTTTGTCATAAATGCAGAAAAACACTGTTTATTCCAACTTCGTAATTTGTATTGCTATAGCAAATATATGCTACCAATGATATTTTTCATTTCTTCCATTTGTAAATTTCACGTAAATATAAATAAATACACCTTTTAATCAATAACATTTGATAGTGATATTTCAAAGGTCATTTGATGTTTTTTCGCCACATGCAAATGTTTGAATTTCGCTCGTCAACAACCGTCACCCTCGAGGGAAAAGATCGAACGCAAAAATTCTATTTAGATAAGCGGGATTATTCTTCATCACATTTAAATTTAGATTCGTTACTTCGATGAATTCGCAACCGCCGTCATCGTCGACGGCACACAGCGATTGGCGGACTCGCGTAATCCGCCGCTTCCTTCATGCAATTTAATTCGCGCGCGCGTACGAGTTGAATATATCGTTAGAGAGAGAGTCGAACTTTTGTACGTACATGTCGCGCGCTTTCACGTTCTCATTCAGACAAGATTACACTCCTATTTACGATTCGTATGAACGAAAAAGTCGAACGATGGGAGAAAAAAAAATGAGAAAACGCTGCGTTGGAATGTTAAATAGTTCCCCCCCCCCCTCCCCTAAAAACATACGTGTTTTTTAGGTGATGTATTTTGTGATCCTCGAATTTTGAATCAACTGTCAAACGATATATTGCGCACAATGGAAGAAATATTAGGAACGGAGACAAATATTAAATATTAGGAATAAAAAAATTAGGAAAATAGAGAAGTTAAACGTACAAAAGTAAATATTGGAATCGAAATAGAAGAATTTTAGGAATAGAGATTAAATGTAATGTATAATGGATACAAATAAGATATAAAACATATAAATATATAAATATTTATATATTTTATATTTTTATTTATAGGTATATTCTAAAATTTTTAGCGTCTCACTCTTAAAAATTGAAAATTGAACAACTCTTTTTTTTAAGACTGGCTCTGTTTCGCTGTTCACAAGAGGAAGCTATGAACTGTCTCTCATCGATTTCTATGAAACTTAGCGAACAGTGTGAAATGTTCTCTTCAGATATAATATTACTCCGTTTTAACCGCAGATAGCAAATTATAATATTTCCGAGATATATATTAAATATTTTTTTTAATTCATGTTTTTATTTCTCGAGAATTATTTCTATATTTAAATAAGTAAAAGTGTTTCATGTTTATTAAAGCAAGTAAAGTATGGAGTCTTGAAGCAAAATTAATTTTGGAACGTAAAATTTTTAATAATGTTATTGACATTAATTTTCCTATGAATGTACATGAAAATAAATGTGAATGTAAGCCTGCATCTTTTGCGCCATATTTGTGATGTTTCAAGACCTTATGCTTTACTTATTTTTACGAATTTTATCTCATAATACCTAAAAATAGTATAAAATAAATAAGAAATAAATCTATATTGAATCGCTTCTTCTTATGTTCTTAATTTAATCGTATTTTTCTTACATTTTCAGAAATTTAAAAAGTACAGAGAATGCATTTACGTAACGTAATGTGGTAATAAGTAATAAAACAATATGAAGCATTTTTACTTACTTGAATATAGAAAAATAATTCTTGAGAAATAAAAACAAATTAAAAAAATTTTTAATATTTCAAAAATAATTTGTTATGCGCGGTCAAAATGGAGTAATATTATTATATATCAGGAGGGAACACTCAACAAGTTTCATAAAAATCGATGAGGAACAGTTCATAGCCTTCCTTTGTTAAAGTACACAAAAAGAATGTTATGGTTGTCGCAATCGGAAATAATGATAATTTTCGCCTATCAATACATTTGGTTGTGATAACCGTAAGATGGACAGCCATAACCGTTAAGATATACCAATCTTACGGTTATCACAATCGTACTATAGTTCTTGTAACCAAAAAATATATTGATGGGCAACTTTTGGTCGTTGCAACCATAGTTGTTTTTTTCGTGTAATATTTCTCTCCAAAGAATTTAGAGAAAATTCAATGTGCATTTGTATTACTTTTAATTTCTATTCCTAAAATTCTTTATTTCTAATATTTAATACTTATTTGTGTTTCTAATATTTTTTTATTATGCGTAGAGCCTTAATATTAGATTATAATGCCTATTGTCTTCCGAGAAGTTACAATTAAAGCTCTACATTAGTAAAAATAACACAAAAGTCTGCCAGGTCCAAAAAGTCTGTCGTGGCAGTCGAAATAGCTAATAGAAAAACACAATAGGAAAGTAGCCAATAGGAAGAGGTAGTTGTCGACTCGTTTAATAAAATTCGCTTAGATAAAATACATGCGCTACTTTTATTAATATAGAGCTTTAGTTACAATGGCTAATTTCGTTTTTCATTACAAGTGATATCTTACGACTAACTTTACCTATAATTAACTTATTATTACCTTATCTTATAACTATCTTACTACTATCTTACATCTATTTTGCGACGCAACTTATTCTCAAAATTTTCTAATATAATATTCTTAATATAATATTAAATTTTTTATTGCGTTATTTATATTGCAATCTTATAAGAAATAATTTCTTAATTTTTTTATCTAATAGGATGATTTCTTTTTCTATCTTTATCTACTTCGTCTTTCTCAATTATTGACTCTAACTTGATTCTTATTTGTTTTTAGAAATTTTAGAATTTTCCGTCGAATCAACATTTATTCTTGATATTAAGATGTGTCATTTTTTTATTTAATTATGATTCTAACAAAGAATTGCGTTACTTATTAATGTGGAGATCCGTCTTGAGCTTAGACTTGAATGAATGGACTCATTATTAGTACACTATTATACTAATATTGCCGTTTGAATAAAATTTAATCAAGAAAAAACAATATTCTACTTTCTTCAATACTTAAAAATGCATTGCGTCTGGCATACAACAGTTTACTTTCGATAACTGGTTGATGGCCTTCGATAACTTCACTTATTATTTCGCAACAAGTGGCCCCAGAATACACAGAATTTCGCGAAGTCCGTTTGTCCCGCGCAAAAGTACCTTACGTTAATTGCATATCTATAATGATCTCGATAACAAATTTCTGTGTACTGTATATTTGCCGCCATGTATTTAAGCGTGTTTAAGGGTATTTATGAGATTGCATTGAGGACTATGCAATACTAAAAGTTACTGAAATTTGAAAACTTCAGGTTCCTTAGGTTTTTTCAACAAAAAATTTTGGTCAAAATTATATTGTAAAACTGCGTTATACGTCAAAAAATAAAACACTGAATAATTTAGCATATAATAGCTTAATGTATGCCGTAATGACCGTATTTTACTGCGCTTTTAAGCAACTTAACAACGACGTATAAACAAGTAAGTCGATCCAAATAAAAGTTAGCATGAATATTTATTAGAATTTTTTGTTAGTATGTATATAAACAATTTGATTTAATTTGTAATGTTACTTCTTCATCAAAGGACTCCGCACTAATTATCAGGGTTGGCATTATTTTACCCATCCCAAAAAAACTAGGGAATTTTTTTGGGTTTTATCCACTTAAAAAAACCCACAATTTGTGGATTTTTTTGGGTTTTATTGGAATCGTAGAATCTAACCGGAATCTTGCGGATTTAAGTTAAAATTTGAATTTCCAATGTCGTAACATACCGTAAATATGGGTGACTTGGGACAAGTGTAGATGACTTGGGACAGCATGTATTTTTGTTAAATTCAATCATGGAATCCATCCATGAGTCTCTAAAGGAAGTTAAGTTAAGTTTAAGTTTTAAACTTCCTTTAGAGACTCATGGATGGATTTCATGATTGAATTTAACAAAAATACATGCTGTCCCAAGTCACCTACACTTATCCCAAGTCACCCACATTTACAGTGTTGGGTAAAAATCTCACTATGAATGCTTTAATTTAAAGCATTTGATTGATTAATTCGAAAAAAGAGTTTTATGAATTGACCAATCAAAGAATTTGTAGCATTACGTTGACCATATAGCCGGTCGCAGAAAGGTTGTAATACTTTTTTCAATGGAATTCGAAACTCAACCTTGCTCGTAGAGCGGTTGAACATAAATAGTTAGATTCATAAACAAGAATCACTTAGTAAACAAGTGGTCGAAAAAAAAGTCTTTGTTGTACGTCATCTTTACGTCATGATGCGAAATAATCACATCGTTAGATTTCATTAATTTTTTTAATTAGTGTATTTTGTACTTTTATCTTTTCTTTATTCTCTAATCTAGATACGATAGTAAGATATCAAAATACAATTTTCTCTTGCGATATCGTGCAGGTATAGCTGATATCGGTTATAATTTTCACGGAAATGCAACTGATATTCAATATCCTCCGCATCAGTAAATTTCACCTGACATTATCACAATGGTATAATAAATCTTGCTTCTAATTTAATGGAACGTATTAATACTCGATGAACACGATACGATAAGATTTGCAAATTTACATTGTCAAGCAGATTTAAATCGTGGATCCGTTAAAGTAATTAAATAATTGCGGCGTAAACGAATGAATCCTACACCCAAAAAAGTGATCTTGCAGTTACAGCGAAAATTATCTAAGTACGAAAAATAGCTGGAATAGATAAATTTCTAGCAAGTACTGCGATATTGGATATGTATTGCATCTAATTATATAGATGACAGAGATAGAATTTAGATTTGTGCTATAAATTCTATGCGTATGATACATAATTTTCTATCAGATACAAAAAACAGCTGTAATTCTAGCTGGAGCAGCAAAATATTTTTTTGCCTGTACATTACGTATACTGACTGTCAAGGTTTGATTTTCTGAACTATAATAAATTGAGTTAAGGTCAATACGAACTTGCGAAAGCAGATGTTCGTGCGATACCGTAATTATTAAACATCTGCGTTTGCAAATTCATGCTGGCCTTATTTTAATTTGTTATACTTATTATTGGTATTATTATAAGGTATCGTTTGTTAATTTTCTATATAAATGAGCGAATTATTTTGTTTTATTTATCTATATCATTTTAATTTTTTATAGCACCAACATAAAACAACTACATATTATAAATACAATATATGATGTAATAAATGAATGTGCATACCTCATATTACATGAATTTCGCAATATATAGGGTAACTCCGGTATATACGCCGCACCTATCAAAAACTTGATTTATTATTTACTATGTTTAAAGAAAATGAACTATATCAGACAATACAAAAAACTTTGTATTGTCTACTACTATGGAAAAAATATTAGAAATTCGAAATATATATATTTATTTTTCGTATTAAAAAATGAACTTTTTGGAACCCTTGTATTTTTGCCGTATATCTCATAGGGGGGTGTGATATACGGCTACTCATAGGAGGAGGAGGGGTATGTACAGCTTATGGAAAATTTACAAACAATGCACATAAATAAGACGTAAAATGACACAATAACTTATAAAATTCGTGTATATAAAGTTTTATTAAGGAATAAGAATGATAAATATATATATGAAGTAATAGATAATAATTACAATCTTCCTATATATATTACAAGCGTTATGACATGAGGTACATGTTTCATGTAATGCGTTTATTGCATTTAGTGCACTGAATTCAATTTGCGTACTTTGTATGCTTTGAGCATAAATCCCGCCCGCTAAAAATGCCGTATATCACAAGCAGATGGGATACAAGATAACAAACTAAACAAAGACTACGAAAGCAAAGCACTTGTATTTTGCTATACAACATGCTTTACTATTTCTCTACATGTATGTATCACGAAATAATCACTAAGTCTTTTACACGCCCTACAATAATCGTTTTATGTAGATTATAATTTATGATGGCGCTACTTATTACAGTGACAAATCGATTCAACTCACAATAATTTCATTAATATTAACAGTAAGAAGCTGAAATTATAACTCAATACTAATATAACATAAAAGCATATAACAGAGGAGTTGCAAGAAAATTACCTCCACTCCTTCTATTTTTTCTGACTTCTGCGGCGTAAATCTCAGCGCGGCGTATTTGCCGAAGTTATCTTAATGAGGGTAGATTGATTCATGAAGTATAGTTTGCATACATGTAGTTTACAGTCAGAGTTATATAAGTTAATATTTTTTTAAACTAAACAAATAAAGTTTACGACTTATAAAATTAATTTAGTTACATTAAAAGTTGCATAAATGAAAAAAAAACTAACTCATTTAAAGTTACGTTATTGTAATTGTTTCGTAATTGAAAGTAATTTAATTTTTAAAAAAATTAAATTACTTTATAAATAACGAAACAATTACAATATAAGTCATCAGATAAATTTATTATTTTATTTGTAAATTTTGAAATGAAGTCGGTTTTTATTAATAAGTACAGACTTTTACGTCTACCTAAGATTACATTTGAAAGCAGCGCTATTGCGTAATTCTCTTTTTATCGCTCGTTAGACATAAAACAAAGATACACTCTAAATCTGAATCAGTGGATAATCACTGATATCAGTGCCAAGTATGCCAAGTATGCCACTGGTAATCAATGAATTAAATGTGAGATTTCTAACTTAGCTAATCTTTATTATGTGATCTAATTAATTGTTTTAGTGGTTAAATTCAATGAATATGGTATTAGAAGATTGAAATTAACGTACAAGTATCAGTATTTTAGTCATATAATGCTCAAATATTCTTTCTTTTTTAGTTGAACTTTAACTGATTATCAGTGCCAAGTATGCCACTGGGTAATTAGTGACTATCCATTGATTCAGATTTAGAGAATAGAATAAAGCAAAAGCGCTGATAAAGCTTTCCTAAATGTAGACTTTAAAGTTTGTCAATTTCTTATATGTTCATCTTTGGGCACTATCTGTCACGTCCATCACATAATCATTAAGCTTTTTCTCAACTTCTCTCTCTAACGTTTAAGATTTTATAAAAAAAGAAATATTATCGTTTAGAGAGACAAAAAAATTTTGACTTAAAGAGAAAGAAGTTAATAAATTAAAGTTCAAAGGTGACTAGATTAAGTTAAAAATAAATTTATTTAAAATTAACTAAATTAAGTTAAAAATTATTAATTTTTTATTTATTATTTTTTGAGTTATTAATTTCTTATTTAACTTTTAACTTATTAACTAGTCTCTACTCAAGCCTATTTACAGTATATTATAAAAAATTGTGCAAGCGTAATCTACATACATTGCAATTCGTACACTGTTAAATCTATAGTGTCAAATTTAACTTAACCCACCCGGGTGAGTCGTATTGCTTCTACTCAATCATATCGTTATTTTATACTAAAACAATGATTATATTTGACACTATACAGTATCAATTTGATACTATATAGTGTCAAATTGACACAATATTGAATCAAATTTAACTATCGTTTTGGTAAAAAATAATGATATATTTAGTAGTTGTATATATATATATATACTATTCAATAAAGAATAAAGAGCACTCTCAAAATGCGCAAAACTACACAATCTTCGGATCATCGTAACATAAACTGGTGAAAAGTTATTGCGGAAAAAAAGATAAAGTATTTTAAAAGATAAAAAGGCATTTTAAAGATAAAATAGCATTTTAAAACATTTATACTTTAACACACTGTTAGTCGTTTTTCAAAGAATTTTTATCTTTACTGTTCTGTATCTTAACAAAGATCTCACCTTATTATGTTACTCAAAATTACGTATATCTAACAGTTTGCAGCGCAGTAAAAAAAATTTTTTACGATTTCTTTTGTTCGAATTACGCAATTTTGAAGTTAAATCTGCATTTCTTATAACAAATCGTTGAAATTTGGCGAAAAGTCATCGTAAAAATTTTTGTATTGTCTCATATATACATATATATACACACATACAAATGTACAGAAATCAATCCATATTATTTTCTGTGCTGTACATTTAAACTGTGAGATAAATATCGAGAAGGGATTATTTTAAACTTTCCGTTAACATTTGATAAACATCTTGGCATTATATTTGCTTTAGGGATTATCTAATTGGTATCGTAAATTTCGGATCGATTCAAGAGATTAAACTTGACACTGCCGATCATACGCGTTAATATACATTATACAAGATAAGACATGAGTTATTTGTAAAATGTTGACACAACATTTTTTGTATATTCTCTTATAAGTCTAATGTGTGTATATCTCAAGTAAATACCTACCGCACCCCTGATGTCTCGACGGAAGTTAAATCAGAGTTGCAGATCACCTTGGCCAAAAAAAGCAAATATGCACGTGATTCCAAGAGAAATCTAGATTATTGCTGCAACTGTCAGTCAATGCGTTATTTTTATTTCAAGGCACGTAATATCGACCCTGATAAATATTTTAAAATAATAGTATTTCTTTAAATAAATACTAAATAATGAAAAGAAAGGAACAAAAAGATTATGTGAAGTCGCACTGGTTAATCAATACTTATATTGGGTGAATTTTCATCCAAGTGTTTTTTAAGTTTAGTAGAATTTGTTAGTAAAATTTGTCTAGTTTAAATAACATTTATTAAAATTGTTTAACATTAAAGTTTATTTTTTACATTAAAATAGTGTTAGTTCAATTATTCTAACATTTTGTAACTCATGTATAAAATAAACATACAAATAGCGTAAAAATTTTTTTAAATATATATGTAGATAAATTTTCACACAAAGTAATATGTTAAATAAAAACGTAAGTAATATTCCAAAGTTAAGACGCGTAATAAAAATAATTAGAAAAATAATTCCAGAATAAATATTCTCTAATAGAATCTTTGGAGTAGAATCTAACTCTAAAGAGTAAAAATTCGCTCGCTCTTAAAAATTGACAATTGAGCCCACTCTTTTTTAATACTGACTCAATTGTCACTTTTTGTCACTCTTTAGAATTATATTCCACCTTAAAGATTTTAAAAAGTATATATACATACATCTATACTAAAAACTATAAAGAAAATAATAATAATTGCAAAAGAAAAAATATCGAATGTTCCATTCCAAAATTTAAACTTGATAGCTCGAAAGGATCGCACGGATTAAAAGCAAATGGCAAGATTCGTCCCCTTTTCTCAGTCCCTTCACCCAAATTTTCGAGTAAGGGAGCTGCTTATACGTCTATAATGATTCGTTTCCGTTTCAGCGCAAGCTCCTCGATGTCAGCCTGGGGTTCGCTGCTGGCGTGATGACGGCCGCGAGTTACTGGTCATTGCTGGCACCGGCGATCGAAATGGCAGCCGAGAGCAAGATGTACGGAGCGGAGGGCGAGTACGCGTTCGTACCGG
>NW_017257416.1:417684-422966 GCF_001594055.1 Mycetomoellerius zeteki | reverse complement strand
CATTCAGTCCCCCAATGTGCTTTTAGCTATGCAATCAGTCGGTACGAAACAAAGACGCAAGATCATTGCGAAACTAAAGAGTGACGAGGATTTAGACGATGATTATAATCCGTTACTTAACGACGTACAAATACCCGGCGGAAAAATATACACTCGTGTCGAATCGACCGCTATCGATGGTATCTCATTTTCTTCTCGTAAAATCGCAGTTTTTTTTATGTCTCTTTCTCTTTATAGGCTTGGAAAATGGGATCAGTTCGTGAGATGACACGTATATACTGTACATATATGCCTATATCTTTTTGCATACCTTTATAAAAATATTTCACCGTTTTTATACCTCACATGGACCATTTTTTAGTCCGTTTTTAGTATACGCAAATATACGTATAAGTATTTTGAGGAAATTGCCCGTTTTCAATACTCATTTTTCCGCTGATGAATAACAACGTATATGCGAGTATGCATATGAATATTTTTTAATATATTCTCTGTTTTTAATACTCGTTTTTTAGCTGATGTGTATTTTTGAGAACAATCAGCTTCGTTCAATACGGAACGAAGTTAAAAAGTCATTTACTTATCATAAAAAATAATACAGGAGCATAAAAGCTAATTCGCAGGATGTATGTGCAACTATACTATATATATTACAATTCTTGTGTACATAAAAACAATATTACTTTTAAGTATAAAAACTAAATATTTATCGTATTTCTAATTTTTTTTATAGTAGTTGATAGTGTAACGTTTTTGTTAATATAATTTATTTATCTAAACATAATATACGGTACTTGATAAATTAAATTTTCGATAAGTGCGGCATACTAGTTACCCTAATGATCACTTATTATTGTATATATTATGTTACGGGCAAAGTCCACATAGTGGGCAGTGTTGACATTGCCCGAGTTGCCTGCTATACAGTAGGTCTATTCTTTTTCGAAGAATTCTGGATTAGTTCTGAATTAGTGCAATAAGTTAGAGTGAAACAAACTATACCTGTCTCGCTCTAACTTATGCATTAGTTGTACACCATTTCAGAACTTGGGATGGAAAAAGGACAGACCTAATGTCAACATTGCCCAATCCAATCGCTTTTGGCAACGTTGACACGGCCCAAACAATGCCGATACTGCCCACTTACGGACTTTGCCTATAATATAACATATACATATACATATTTATATACATATCGTATTTTATATATGTGTGTATATATATGTATATATATGTATATAACAGTTATATACATATGTATACAGAATTCATATATTAAATATAATCACTATTGTATATAATAATTAAAATCTTTTGTAAGATATATATAAGAAAGCACAAAAGCTAATATCAACGTAGAAGTTATGTGGATCAGTAGCAAGCTGGCAGCCTCGTAGCAGAGACTCGGAGACTTGCAGGCCTCGATTCAAATCCTGACGGAGCGAGCTGATTTTCTCATGCTATCGGTTACGCTTTACTCAAATCACATTATTTTAAAATATACAATGTAAGTGTATACAATGTAATATATAACACAAGTTGTTGTGAGTGTTGAAAGTGTTGAACGAGTATTTTATATCGGTATATATGTTTTTACAACTCAAATTTACACGTCAGCACGTTTTTACCATTCAAAAATGCTCATTTTACATTATTACAACTCGGATATATGCACTCTGTTTTAATCACTTGTTTTTAAATTCCTGTTATCTAAAAACGGAGTCATATTCATTAAGTGGAATGCACGTTTTTCCATCACTCAAACTAACCGTTTGTGCGAGCTAAAAACGGGCTAAAAACGGTGAAAAATTTTTATAATGGTATATGTATATGAACGTCCACATATACTCGCCCCTCTTTGCTTTATCGCAGATGTATTCGGTTCTTATTCGGGAATAAGCATTTTCTCAAATTATTATTAGATCGATCTGTTTTATCCAATCAATATAAGTTATAATTTTTGCATGTAGCATGATTAAAAGTACT
Source organism: Mycetomoellerius zeteki (assembly GCF_001594055.1). Lineage (NCBI taxonomy): Eukaryota > Metazoa > Arthropoda > Insecta > Hymenoptera > Formicidae > Mycetomoellerius > Mycetomoellerius zeteki. The sequence goes on along the minus strand of NW_017257416.1, from coordinate 420,980 downwards.
TATACAAAAATAGTAGTTTATGATAAAATTGATAAAGATGCTTGATAATAAAAATCATGTAGATAAATTAAATTTACAATTTTAATCTGACATTTTCTTCTTCTCTTTAATAAATTCAAGGATGAAAATATACATGATGTCCCAAAATTCTTGAAATTAAAATACCACAATAAGAAAATTTTCATAAAATTAAGTAAAAAAGTATTTGTAAACTTTTATTTTAAGCAATAGTTCGTGAAATAATAAGAATTAAAATATAGCCAGTTACAAGCTACGTTTAGACGAACTTTTAACGTTGAAGTGCACTTTTACTTAATATTACCGCACGTGTAATTCATGGATATGTAACTGTCTAGGCGGAATCTGTAATTTGCTATATTTAAACTCTCATATCTCAGAAACTACTGCTTGAAATAAAAATGTACACATAATTTTTTTACTTAATTTTTTAAAAACCTTTTTGTTAGGATATTTTATTTGCAAAATACTCTGTATATCATACATGCACATTAATACGAAAAAAAAGTTATATCGTTTTCTTAAGATAAAAATTCTTAAGTCATTGATTAATTTGAGATATATATATTATTGATTTAAAATTCTAATATTTAAATATTATATATAATAAATTTATGCAAAAATCATTGCTTATTCCAATTAAATATGTTGTTTGCATAAATTAATATAGTATGTTTTCCTTATAAGAAATGATGATATTCAATAGAAATTGGAATAGTTGATTCATATTTATTCTAAAAATACCCCAAGCATTATATTAACATATGCATGATATTCGTAGTGAAATACGTGGGACTTGCACACAGGTCCAATATAAATATCATAAATAAAAATAATCTAATTATATATCCGACTTAATTCAATTAAAAATAGCAGCTAAACTGAAACTATAAACCTTACAGAGAGTGATGTGATTAAAAATGTGAAACAACGAAAATGAAAATATAATAAAAATACAGTTTAAACTCATCATTAATACAAAGTGCACGTCCGCGTAAAAAACATTATCTAATATTATATATTTAAATAAAAAAAAATATATAAACACTTTGGACCTGTGTGAACAGTTTTACGGAATTTAAAAAAATAAACTGATCTTATTAATCCTGCCTAAACGGATCCAATTGCAATAAATTTAATCGAAAGTATTATGTGCGTGAAGAATTCCTTTTCTTAAGCCTTACACAAATTGCATTTGCATGAAGTGGTCCTGTGCTCGTGGCTCAGTTTTCGAAAATTTGCGCTGGCTGAATGTGGTAAATGTTGTTGTGAATATTTAATTTTTCAGGCTTCTACGAACAGAATAGTAGACGCCGACAAATCCCGAATATAAACCGCTCATCAGAATCAGCAGAAATTGGAACTGTTTACGAAGATCCCAATAACGAAGCGAAGAATAACCAATGGCGGAGGATATTACTGCTAATTGTTGCAATTACGGTATATTTCTACAAGATAATAAATAATCATGCAAAGCACACTTGTTTAGATTTGTTTTACGTTATATGATAATTATGAAATAAATAATAATATATTTTTAACATTTTGACTGTTACAAATAGGTCCACAATATTCCTGAGGGTCTTGCAGTTGGTGTAGGCTTCGGAGCAATAGGTAGTAGTGCTTCAGCAACTTTCGAAAATGCAAGGTAAGCTATAGACCATGGCCCGTATTCAGAACGCGCTTTTATCTCTGAAAATTCTATAATATGCGTAACGTGAAGTATAATATTATATGTCAGCGCGCTAACATCGTTGTAAGCGCGTTCTGAATACGGGCCAATAAAAACCTATACTGAACACGTAATTACAGCTTAGGGGGAGCAAACAAAATATTAGATTATATATATTATCCGTATGTTTATTAAAAGTCTGAATAATTTTATAAGTGCAAATCTCTGATAAGATACACGTTTGACAAATATTGATTTTCTATCCTAGTATTGATTCTAGTACATTCTTATTAAAGATTAATTATTGATATAATATAAATATAATATATAATATAAAAACCATAAAAATATTATATTGCCTCAAATGATTTGATATCGATTAAATTTAATTATCAATTAAAAAATATATCTATGTTAATTCAAAAAAAGGTTTCAAAAAGAAAGTAATGTGCTCCTCGTTGACACGATGACGCGTTCTACCAACAATGTTTAATAAAGACTGTACTAGTATTACATACTACTTTCGATCAATCTCTTATTTAACTTATTAGGCGAGTCAAGAGGGTTAAGGGGATGCTGACGTGACGGACAAATTCCGGAATCGCTGTTTTACCGATTAAATACGGCTTATATACGATTTACTACATAAACATGCGATTTATAAGACATCGACACATCACTACATATTATTACATTAATATTGCACGCACACATATACAATTCATCGAAAAAGATAATCTTCTATATTAGGTTCCTAAACTTAATTCTAACGATTTCCCATTACTCATTTATTTATTTTACATCTGCCATTGTTTTTACTTTGCGTATATTACAGGCATATCTTTTTACGAAGTAAATGTTTCGGTGAATTAACAGCTTTGGTTGCCAAGTTCAGAATTTAAAAAGCAAAACGATCGCATTTTGTCTTGCATTTCGATTACAAAGTCGTAGTATTTATATAAATACCAGAATTTATTTTAAAATCAGTGACCAGTTTTGTATAATAAAGTACAGACGTTATTAGAAGAATATCAAACGAATCTCTAAACGACATCAATAAAAGTAGTTTTATGCCACAATAAGGGTCGGTTCTTTTGTAAGAGATAAGCAACAGGTTTGTGTATTGTGAATAACTCAAACTAATCTAACCAGTATGCGCGTTAATAAGAAAGAGGACAAAACTTGTATCTACCAAAATCAATGAAATTATCTAATTATCTATCATATTAAATAAGATATCCGATATCTATGGAATGCCGTTTGAATCGACGAATCAAATCTTTTTTTGTCGTCTTACAGGAGATATCTTTCGAGTGTCATAAAATCTCTGTTATCGATCGCGAATATACCGGCTGCAAGTATACTTTCCAGCATCTCGAGCGTAAGTCTCGAATTTCGCGCCAGATGGCAGCATTATGAAGTTGCCCAGTGCGCGTAAAAATTTAGACGTAGTTCTTTACGGAAGAGAGCCGAAATTAGCAATACGAATCATAAACTTTCCTGGCCTGTCTTGTTTCAAGTCGCTATCGTTCGGTCCGCGTCCCAAAATGCTCGAGCGATCGGAATCTCGGTTAGCGGGCCATATAAAGAAGAGGAAAGGGAAAGA
>NW_017257416.1:395049-417671 GCF_001594055.1 Mycetomoellerius zeteki | reverse complement strand
TTTCCCTGGTCGCCATCTTTCCCCGTCCCGCCGCCGTTCCTCGTTTCGAACTCTATTAGCGTCAATAAGCAGGGCAGAGCAAGTAAGTGCAAATTTCGATAATCCTTGACTCTCCACGGTACCATCCGCGTTTACACATTATGTCGATGCCGTGCCGTGAGGAGCGATTGACGAAAGCCGGCTTGGCCGCGCGGCGCGGCGTGGTAGGAGGTCCCCATGAATGAGCTCTATGGTGGTCGACCGCGGCTGCCAGTTGGAGGCGAAGTTTATTGGCTCCGGTCGGTGCTTGCCTGTGGCGCGCGGGCGCGCAGGGAGTGAAGGGCACGTGTGGCCCTGGAATCCGACGAGCCCTAGGCGCCGCGCATTCCATTCCAACGTCTCCCTCCCCATCTCTCTCTCTTTCTCTCCCCTCCCTCTTTCTCTCTCTCTCTCCCCCCCCCCCCCCCCCCCCCCCCCCTCTGTCTCTCCGCTTACCTATCTGCTTCGCGCCTACGTGTTCCGCTTCTTCTTTCGCGCTGCTGTTCTCCCTCCTCGCCCCGCGTCAGCTTACTCCGACTCTCCGTCCTCCGGCCGGTGTCTTCGAACTCGCTTTCTTCCCTCGAGTCGCGGTTGCTTTTCGAGAATTTCACCGTGTCGCGACGATCCACGTCCCACGTCGCGTGCGACTTTACGGAATCTTCTCAAGGGAAAATTTCCGAGATTTACGGAGATCTCTTTTGGTAATTACAGTAGAACCCAGAATATAACTGACTTCATGTTATCTGATTCCCTCGGTTGCCTTCGCTGTCGAGCGCTCTCTCTTTCTCTCTCTCTCTCCCTTCCCTCTCTCTTCCCTTCCCCTCTCTCCCCCTCCTCTCTCTCTACTCTCTTTCTCTCTCTCAGTCTCAATCAGTCTAATTCTTCGGTACATATCTAATGTATGAAAGAATTGTCATGTTTCATTTGATTAAGATTTTAGAAAGAAAATGGAGTTGATTATATAAAATTTAAAGTAATTAAATATTAAAGTAATGTCTATTTAAAATGTTTTTTTTTATCAAATAAAATATATCCGTATTTTACCCGATTTTGATTGATTCATATTAGGTCGGATTATCAAGGTTTTATAGTGCCCTTTCTCGTGGATACTCCGGATTGATAATCTTTAACGTAAGAAGTACCTACATTATTTTTATTATACTTGATATTTGATTGACACAATTTTGTGATTGATTCGAGTGCAATTAAGATCAACGAGCGTTTGCTTCACTGAATATTAATGCATTTAATACATGTAGCTAATGTACTCGTTAAAATTTATTTACAAATATAATATTTCAGTTTTATAAAATGCTTATTAACTTCACTATTAAAATGAACGATCAATCTATTTTGAAGTATTAATTTCATCTTCAGTTTGCGATTGCATTTCAAGTCCGACAAATCTTATCGGCGCGCATTTTATAAAACTGAAATATTATATGTGCAAAAATTTGCATTTAATATTATTAAGATCCGCTTTGATTTGAAAACAGGATTATTTCTATTAATTTATTTTCGTCGGTTTAATTTCGATTTGTAATTAATACGGAATCTACTATATGGAAAATTTGATCCTGATGAAATGAATTAATTTTTACATATGATGTAATTAATAATGTGATAAACAAAATACGTCATAAACATAAAGTTTAATATGAATAAAGGATAGTTTTATGCTGTGGTCTATTAAAGGTAAACAGAAGACACCTTTAATATACTATATAACTCAAAAACTGTTCATTATTGAACTTTATGTCTATGACATTTTTTGTTCACTATTATAATCTACATTATACGTGAAAATTAATTTATTCCACCGGGATCCAATTTTTCATATAATTAGTGCGGAATCCTTTTTCCAGATTCGACACAATAAATGAAAAATTACGGATCAAAGAATACAACAGATAAACAGCGTATATTCGGCGTGTTCTTAGGAACATCTTCATCGAGTAACGTGACGTTTATAGAAACGCCGCACCTTAAGCGGCTTTATGTTCTTTCTAATGAAGCTACAATCGCGCAAGATTAATCTAACGAAAGATCTTAATGCGATATTAAGTAAGAGACCGAAGCTTATCACCGTATCAAATAAACGCGCGTGCACGTGGCTGTGCACGTGCAACGCGAAGCGTTTATTTTTTATTTGCTCGGTCTCCGGATCATTGTTGTTTGACGTATGAACCCGCTGTGCGATTCGCCTAGCGCCTTCTATACATGGGTATTCGCTGTTTCTGACGACTTATTTACGATCGTTACGTGATTCGCGCGAGCGGATACGTGACACATCGCGCTTATATATCGTTCTTACACAACGGCCGACGTTAATTGAGCAACCTTTCCCCGTGTTATTTTACATTGAGAATCAAACGCTGATCTATCTCGTAGAACGTTGACGAGAAAATCGGAAACTTGAGAGACGTGTAATATATTTGCAAATACAAAAATCATTGCCTGCGAAACTCCTTTCTTGCTTAGGCGCAGACCTTATTCTTTATTTAAAACGAATGATTAACTCGTGTTGTAAAATGAGATACAGATGGGAAGCAGGCAATATGTTTTTGTTAATCTTGCGTAAATAAACGAATGATAAAACTGCACAATAGTGATAAGCAGACAGACAATAGAGGCAAATGGACAGTAAATAATGATGATCTTCTTCTCGCTGTGCTTCACTCGCAAGTGATCCATGAAAAGTTGATTAAAATTGATATTGTTGGTTCACGCTTATGTTTCATGATTGATTGGTAAATTATGTTATTTTTATTTGTACTCAACATAATTATTTTTGTAATCCTTCTATTTTGACAAGAAAACTGCTAGATTATTCTATACTGAAAGAAAAGATTGGCTGAATATGACATAGCATTTTTAATTAAGCCAATTAAAAATGCTGTGCCATATTTTACTATCTAATTTGCTACAGCAGCCAATCTTTTTTTTTTTTTTTCAGTGTATATTTGATATTTGGCAAAAGCGAGAAAGAAAGTGCAATCTAACGCAGGAATAAAAAAATAGACCTAATTAAGAAAATTTTAAAAGAAAGGGAAGAATATTTTGTAATTATTGAACTATTATTTATGGAAATAGATTTTTACGAAAATAACTGATTATTAAATATGCAAACGTTATTCATTGTTAATATTAATTCTTACTTTTTATGTATATGATGAAATTGTAAAATATTTTCTACGTATTCTGTTAGCATATTGTAACACAACCGCTCATGATAGATACGTAACACTAATTTCAAAGAGAACGCGAAAACGTCATTTAGTTATCGCAACCAGAAGTTGCGAACAACGCTTAATTATGAACGGAATTACTCGTTCTGCCGACGACATAACGCAAAATTGAGCAACGTCACCTATTTCCGATGCCAATGGCGATAAGATCGTTTACGACGACGGTTGAAATGTCAATGAGAAACCGGGCAATTAATACCACAACGAAAGCGTTCGGAATTTTCACGACGATTGCAACCCGACCTGGGAACTTTCGCGTCGCTCTCGGTAGGTAATTAGCGCCGTCACCTTAAAAGCGATCGAAAAGCGACGGTAGTGAATCGCGTAAGGCGGTAGCCGACATCCATTTCGGAAGTGAAACTTCCCACGGTGTGCGTGCGCCCGTTATTGGCAAGTCCTAATAAGAGAGAAATTCTGACAACGGCACGCAACGGCGCTTTGTAACGCTTTTGGCGCTACCGAGCTACCGAGTAGTTGGTCCTGTTTCGACCAAGCTGCGAAAGAGAGAGAAAGAAAGAGAAAGGGACAGGCGAGAGAAAGAGAGATACGCTCTCGATGCTCGTTTGGAAAAATCGTTCAGCCTTGGGCGACCCTAGCCCATGCCCTTTTCTGTCTCGACCAGTTCGTAACGAACGACATACCATTCTCACGACGATTGCGATTAACCCCCTTGGTCCTGCATATATTTTCAGCTGCGCTGCAGGTCCGCATCGCAGAATTCGCTGTATATGTACAGGGCGTCCCCGGTTAGCCGCGCTTGCTTTTAACGATGGACCTTGTATGAGTAACTAAGAAGGGCGTTTGGAGAGATGCGAGTTTCTAATTTTGGAGCGAGAGGTGCTCCCGAATTGGTTAGTGGAAAGAAGACCAATCTTCTCATCAATTGAGTCCCGCAAAATTAATTATTCTATTATCTTAATTGCATGGCTTTCTTCAAGAAACTTAGAAAAGCAATCAGACTTAAAAGTACTTGTATTAAATTTTATTCCAGAGTTAAATCTTCTAGAAGTGAGTGTCTCATATTTGCAAATAAATTTTGGATATGCGCAGATTAGTTACACTTATGAACTGAAGATGGAAATGTATGTAACATTGAACACTAAAACTTAAACTTTTAACCACTAGAAAGGCTATACGTTGATATACATCGATTCTTCATTTGCTGATTTTTAAACAAAATCAGTTTTAAACAAAATCTTTTTCAAACGCTTTCAAGTTATATATAATTTTTATACGATACACTGAAAAAAAATTAATTGAGTGGTACAGAAAACCTATAACTTACTGCGCGAATTCAATATCTGGAATTAAGAAGATTTGATGGCTTAATAAATCGCTAATGTTATTCTGCTGTCAGCTGTCAACTTTGCTACTTTAGCATGGAAAATTGACTGTCTGTATATTACGACTGTAGATTTGTTGAATCAGTGAATTTTTCAGCTGTTTTTTTTCCGTGTATACATGGATATACATTGTTAACAAGAAATACGATGGATTGAAGAATGGAAACAATAAAAAAAAGATGTCATTGATTCTTTTACTTTTTAGACAAATTACTGCGGGCAAATCTCCTAGCGTATCCGTTACATAAGCATCGCAATCCTATGACTAAACTCGAGTTTCCCGTCCATAAATCGCGCTATCGATTTGCAATATCCGCAATAGGCAAGATAAAAAAAGGCTCGAAGGAGATCGTTGTCACGGCGTCCCGGTCAAGGAGAACGCCGTCGAGACGTCATCGTCATGGAAATGAAATTTTTGCGCAACTCGAGCGACAGGCTTGGCTGATTGATCAGCAACCGACTTACGTTCGCGTCGCGTCCTTTCCAAGGAAACATAACTTCTGCGGTAGCGGAGGTGGCAATAAGTTCCGGTATACTGCCGCTCTAAAAGAATCATGAATGAAACGTTTCGCAGTTTCTGTTGCAGCGGCGTTGACGATCGCCGTCGATGTTGCAGAACGACTGATGGAGAGATGCGATAAGAAATTAAAGGAGAGAGAGAGAGAGAGAAAAGCGTTATAGTAGGTAGATGGAAAGGCCGAAGCAGATTTGCGTCCGTTGCAAATCGCTCAAGGAGATCCAGTACTGACTCACTACCCACGAGAATGTGGGTCTATCATTCATTTCTTCTCTCTATTCCCACTTTTTTCAAAAATTATCGAATTTTTATCACGTAGGCCGAATTACCCACTCTAAATTTTTTCGTGCAAATAAGACAAAGATATATGACTATACGGAGCAATTGCCGTACAATTTTTTATCAAAATTTCATCTTACGCCATTTCTATGTAGTAGATTAACTTTAATCTTGGTTTATCTTACTCTATTTTTTTTTAATTTTTAGAACTAGAAGAAGATAAAAAGTAAATTAAATCAAGATAATCCTCAGCTATAAAAAATATATCTAAGTTTTAAAGCGTCCTATTTAAAGTACAGAGTGCAAGTAAATTCGCCTTACAGCAGATGATAGAGGATGATTATAAAGTTTTTTTATCTACAATTTAGAACCTCATAATATTAATCGTATAGATTGTATAATTTTTGCTTTGGGTCTTGATCTGTTACTGTAGTCGAGGTTAAAGTTGATTTACATTGGTAGAAGAAATAAGCATAAACAATTATATTCGATATAAAAGGTACACTGTAAAAAATAAAATGTTAATTTTAACTTAAAGACATTTAGTGGACTTTCTGAGACATGCAACAATGTTAAAATTAACATTTTTGTGTTAATTTTAACATTTTTGCATGTCTTAGAAAGTCCACTGAACGTCTTTAAGTTAAAATTAACATTTTTGTGTTAATTTTAACATTTTTGCATGTCTTAGAAAGTCCACTGAACGTCTTTAAGTTAAAAAATTAATATTTTATTTTTTACAGTGTACGTTTATGAACCAGTATATATAAAAGAAGAAAAAAAATATCGTCTTTCTATTTAATATATTTCATATGTGGCATAGTTATGGACGTTACACTGAAAGAAAAAAATAGTTACAATTATTGTAATTGAATTATAATTTATTATCATTTTCGATACCACTTATATATTTTTTGGTAGAATTATAAATATAATTAATTATTACTGACATTATAGTAGTGATAACTAAAAAAAAATGAAGCTCCTGATTATAATTCTTTTCATACAATTATATTTACAAATTCCAAACGCTTTTCTTTTTAATGTAGAATTAACGTTTCGTCGGTATATTTAATGCTTTAATTCGAACGTGGATGATTTCGGTGACGGTAACATCCCTGCTGCTACACGATAAGCAGCAATCCTTTATCACAGTCGCGGGCGTACCTTGGGGTCCAGGAACGCGTTCTTCGAAATTTATTTACGACGCGCCGTAAATGCGGACAGCGTTTCGAATCACCGTAGGCGGAGTACGATCTCACAAAGGGCGCGAGAATCTGATTTGTATACACACTGGCCCTTCCTTCTCCTTCCCGTTCTTCTCCTCCGTTGTTTTCCTATTCGTTCTTTTTCGCGGAGCTGCTTCTGAACAAGGAGAAGGTCAGAGAACGACGAGGATGAAGAGAGAAGGGGAGAGAGAAAGAGAGAGAGAACATGTGTAAAAACGGAGGAACCGCGGGGTCCCCCGAGTCGCTGCGCCACGTAGATGAGGTGGTGCTATGTTAAACATGGCGCCGGACAAAGCTGCCGACGAAACCATCTCATTTCAGTGCTATCCTCTCCCGGCTGCCTTATTATATACCGGTCGACCGGCGCTCACCGCGGTTCTTCTTTCTTCTTTTCTCTCTCTCTCTCTCTCTCTCTCTCTCTCTCTCTCTCTCTCTCTCTCTCTTTCTTTCTCTAGTATCTTCTCATCCCTGTTCCTCTCTTTTTACATCTTCGCTTGTATTGGCTCTTCTTTCTACCTTCCCCTCCCTCTCCAAAATCCACCTTCCTCATCGTTCTTCCTCTCTCCTTTATCTTCATTCTGTTCTCGTTTCTTCTCGATGTTCTGTGCACGTCCAGTCTGAGATACGCCGTAAAGATCGAGATAAAGAGCTTTTGATTTTTTCGATATTGCTATGTTTATCTTCAACGACGCCCCGGGTTTCTTAATTTGTCATCGGATTGTGAGAGTGGCGTTTAACTTTCCGATGTCATGTCACCAAGTATAAATAGAGTGGCCTTTCTTACCGCATTAAATATTGATGATAGACTTTTCGATCGACTTTTCTTTAACAAGAATGTCGTACTGCTAATTATTGTGAACGGCAAGACATGAGAGAAAGACGTTAAACTATGTACTGTATTTAATAAAATTCTATCGTTCACGTTTAATTTTAAATAGACTTAATTTAATTTTCCAGAATTATCTCTAACTTTCAAGAAGTAATTATCAAGATATTTAATATGGGATGTTAAAGTATCTCTTTTGATTTTATATCGCAACATTATTTACGTTTCATCAACATGTTTATATAATTGACATTATTAAACTACGGGAAAAAAAGATTAAGTACTTCAACAAAGCTATAGCTTGCTGAGCGAGTTTAACATCTATAACTAAGAAGTTTAGATGGTTCAACAAAAAAATTATGTCTGCAAGCAATTATCAGTATGCTAATTCAGCTAATTCTTTGCTACAATGAAAATTGCTAATGTAACAAGTTTTCAGCAAAAAGTACGCGCCATCTTAACTAGCATATTTTGTTAAAAATTTTGATCTTACATATTGGATTAATTTTCATATAGAAAGTTATCTTCACTATATTAACAAAATGTATTATGCTTTTACAACAAATATGATTACCTACAATGGCTAACTTTCAGGTGTACAGCTTTGTTACTTTAACATAGAAAACTAGCTGTTCGTATATCAGCTGTAGATTTTGTGAATCAAATTTTTAATTATTTTAACAAGTCGTTTTCCCTCTGACTAAATTAATAACTCTCAACTGTCAGCGGATGTTCTCCAATATTCTGTCGACTGCGATGTGGCCTGGTTTCTGTATTTACGGGAAAACCCTGATTCTTTCCTTAATCGTTGTGGGTACTACGTACCCGGCGGCGTTTATCTCACGCGGAAAACTAATTCTGACGCACTAATAGCGACGGAAGTCAAGTACAATATAGCACTTCCCGCTTATATGTATAGGCATGCCGTACTTGTGGATGCACGTGCGCGTATGCAGTTAGACGCGATACAGACTCGTCGTGTCATGTTGCAGAGAGCATGGAGGGTCCCGTGCGTGTCGGAGTAATTTCTGTTGTCGGCGATTTTCACGGCGAGAGACAGACCAGTTCCTCGAATACTCGTTCCCGATCTCGTGCTCGTCGACATGTAAATTACGGGAGAGAGAATCGGCATCGTACATTTCCTCCTTTACCGATATACCGCCGAAACGTCGCGACACTTCCGAATTTGTTGCGTAGAGGTAATAAAAATAGACTGCGCGTTCCTATGAAGTTGTCATTTTCGGTTTAGAAAGAGTGAGGTTGTTTGAAACATATCGCTCACTCTATCTAAAGTTGAAGAGTTAAGGCAGGAGCACAGAATCTTGCATGCATAAGAAAATGAACTAATCAAAGTCCTTTATTTTTTTCCTTTCCATGAAATAGAAGATTCTGATTGATTGATTTTCTTTCTGAGTTATGAGTTATGCAAAATTCTATGCTCTCGTCCTTAAGCCTATCACGCACAGAATGACATAAGCTGCAAAAGCACAGCATAAAGTCGCTGGACCGTTGACCATCCGACGTAAAAATGCCATATTGATTAAGATACTCGTTAATCCAGCCGCCTTATGCTATGGTTATGCAGCTTATGTCATTTTGTGTGTGATGGCCCATAGAACTTATAGCATATAAAACGCATAAGCATGGCATAACGTGACGTAAGACCACCTCGGATCAATAAGAAGCATGCAGCATAAAGTTGCCATTGACTTTTTTTATAACATGCTCATTGATCTTATGCTAGTTATGCTTGTACATTTTGTGTGCTATAGCTCAATATGCTCAATTCTTTCTGACGAGGCACAAATATTAAAATCAGGGAATACGCAGTTGATTCTTCTACATCTACTGTTGCCACATTGGATTATCGATAAAATCGCACGTAACTCGTTTGCTTCTTACGTTTGACGCATGTAATAATTTTTATATAAAAATATCATCATTTGTCGTGATGAACAAGGCAAGATAGAAAATTATAGCTTCTCACTTCTGGCATTTTAACATTAATATACGCTGCGCTTCGTAATCGCGATCGAAGCTCAACATGTTCAAAGATATAAAGCAAGACAAAAAAGTGGTCGACAATGTTGATACTGTTGATAAGAACAAATATATTAATATTCATTAATACTCGTTCGCTGCATACGTTTTATGATATCTGCGAAGATATTATGTTTATGTGTATTGCAATCACAGGCGCGAGCCAATAAAGACGATATTAAGTTGAAAATACTATAATTGTATGCGTAATTATTCACATAACATTCGTGTCTACATGAAATTCAACATGTTGCAAATTGTCATTGAAATTGTGCAAGCAATATTATAAATAGTACATATCAAACAGAATTTTTTTATTTTAATAAAAGAATAATTAATTTAATTTAAAATTTTATTAATTCTATTACGAATGATTTTTAGAAACCGATGTGTTTCAGTCTCAGTCCTTATATGTTTACGTTACGTACGAAGAATAGTTTTTCTCTATTTCAATAAAAGAGTAATTAATCTAATTTAAAATTTCATTGACTATCTTGATTATAAAGAGTTTTGAAAAACCGATATCTTACATGTCTCAGTCTTTATATTTATAAAGATATTCCGAATTGGTACATCTGCCATCATATTTTTTTTTTTTTTTAGGAACGAAAGGAATTTACCGAAAACGTGAAGGTCTAAAATATATTGACACGCCGCTCTTGCAATTTAAAGACGCAATCCCCTTATCTCTCGAAACTCCTGGGGAATTCTCGAACGATCTGACGATCGAGTGACGGGACTTCTGGGTCTTAAGGACCCGCGTTCGATAGGCCGCGTTCGCGATTACCGTGATCTCGCCTTTCACGGATTCCCCCGATTGCCTCATTATTCCACGAAGCGCGATTACGCCGATAAGCATCTCTTCCCGTTTCGCCGGTGCACTTTATAATCATTCAGGCACGGCCGTTCGCGAGCCGAACGTTTCTGAGAACTGGACTCGCGAGACGTTCTCTAAGCTTAGTGACATTCCACGCCGATACTTCTCTCGTCTCGTATTTCGCGCTCATGCGTCCCCCTCTCCCGCCACCCTTCTCTTCATCACCCTGCCAATACCTTTTCTTTCCGCTCCTTCCTCTTTTGCTCCATCTTCTTCTCCTTGTTTCATCTTCCAATAGTTTGTGCAACGGCACGAACTATTAAAACCCTGACTTTTTAGAATTTATATCGGCCTTGTGGCACCTGCTGCACTTTATCGCTCCGCAGATTTCTCATTCTTACATCCTTGTGTCACTTATCGTGTACACGCACCAACACATGGATTAACATACGTTAATTTAGCAATCGTTGATTCGTAAAGTATTTCTACAGCAACTTCTTAGCCTTTCGCGTTTCTTAATCTATAAGTGTACTCGTCGTAATGCTTTATAATGAAGGTATATTCAATTCGGCTTAACTTAAACATAAAAATTATTGTGCATCGATAAAATTTAGTGTCATTATAAAAATAACTTAGGGTGAAAATTAAATTTACGGCACGCTATCATATTAACATAATGCACAAATTATTCCATTGCATCTTAAATCTATAACGAGAATGAAATATATTATTGATATTGATAAACAGATTTCGCGCTTTATATATAAATAATACAGATACTTTCTATTCTTTATTTGAATGGAATTCGAACTTTGCTTTACTAAAATTTAAAGAGCAAACTCTAATAATCTTCAAAATCCTACATTATCGAAAATAAACACGAAAATAATCCTACACAATTTAAGATTAAAGAATTATAAAATAACGAAGTTTAATCCTTCGTCTTTTCTGTTTAAAAGAAGAAACAGCAAGGATTATTAATCAATTAAATATTGATTAAGGATGTATTACACGTATTTTTTAACGAAAAAATTACAGATTTTTACATATTGTATTTAAAAGTAATGCAAAAATATGATAAAATTTGATAGCCCGATGTATAATTTAGATGAAAAATTATTAATAAAAAATAACGATGTTTTTAAAAAATAATTAAGGTAAAATGAGAAAATTTTCATTTAAGCTATAAAATTGTATTGTTAAATATATTGATCTTGTCGATCTGTTTCTGATGATATTCATTTTACAGAAAATATAAATTCCAGTCACTTTTCGCAGAGACTATACACCTAATACGTCCTTAAGTTTAGGTAACGTTTAAAGAAGATCTCGCGAAGGAGTCTACCGGTGGTCATTACGTTAACCTTGAACGATTAGCGGAGTTTCGCGAGCTGCATCGAGTTACATTCCAACCGATTTCCTTCTTTTCGGCGAGGAGAGCCGTGCCGACGACGGCGGTATGTCGAGCGCATCTCCTAGGCGAGCGTCTGACTCTGACAGTCGATCGGTCGGACGCGCGCGATGCACTCCTCACGTTCACCGCCTGGTCTCGCCGTCCCGCTTCTTCCTCGCTCGCTCGCTCGCCCGTTCTCTTCATCGCGGGCCGATGCACCGGCACGGCGCGACGTGGTGCAGCGACTTCGCAATGCCTGGAATGCGGCGGCATTACGCATGCGCACCGCGTACCTTACTCGGAACAGACGAACAGCCGGATCCGTTATGTCCCTCGACGACGACCTCACGATCGTCTGCGGGGACTTAACAGAGACCTGCGGCCCGCGGTGTCTCTCTCTCTCTCTCTCTCTCTCTCTCTCGTCCGCTCTCCCTTGGTCCTCTTCTTTCTCTCTTCCGTCACGGAGACATCTAAGTTCCTAATGCGAAGTGTACGGCATCGTAGCTCTGTTGCATTGCCCGAGACACCTGCTTTACCTTACCTTATCCGTAGTTGCTGCTCGGCAGCGATTAATCTTGTTCGCCGCATACCGCGATATGCAAGGAACTCAAATTACCTCTCCTCTCTCTCTCTCTCGCGCGCACGCGCACACCCTCGCTCTCTTTCTCTTTCCGATTAGACACGATCGGTCTAATGCGAGCTAATTGATTCCGGTTGCGAACGTTGACGGTGTATTACTCGGTCGAGAATGATAGAGAAGCGCGCGATAATAAAGCTCTAAATCACGCGGGACGCATTTCGCAGATGAGTAATCGAAAAATGTCACGATCGTTATTGGTACTTAGTAGTCTTTATCCGCACGGTATACACTACAATATATATGCGCTCGCGAAGAGCCGCGAGTCTAGGAAACAGCTTTTCGTATTCTAGCTTCGAAGTTATAACGACGATCGACGAATCGACAAACGAAGAGAGGAAACGAGATATAACAGTAAAACTAAATACGTCACTTCGAGAATCGCATGAAAATTACGTGTTAAGGAAATCGCAGTAATTGCGGCAGAGTTATCGCATTGAAAAGCGTAGGAGGAGGAACATCCCTACGTAGAGGGGTGCGTAATCACTACGATCGCGACGCGAGACCGAGATGGATACTACAGCGGCGGCGGCGTCGGGGTTGATCTTACGGTCTTATGGTTTTATGGCGTTAGTCCGTGGCCGGTGGCCCTCTCTCGCTCCCCCTCTGGCCCCCCTCGGGACTCACGGAGCTGAAAGAGCCGGAGAGCTCGCCTTGGCGTTGGTGGAATGCGGGACGGGCAAATCGCGGTCGGCCCGCTCTTGCGCCTCGTTCCCATGCATTCCTTCCTGCCCCTCTCGCCCTTCCCCTCGCGTTCTCTTCGTCCCTTGGTCTCTCTCTCCCTTTCTCTCTCTTTCTTTCCGTGTCCTCCTCCGCCCCTCTTCTTCCCGCCCTCCCGATATCTCTCTCTCGCTCTCTTTCTCTTTCTTGTCCCCTTGCTCTCTCGCACAGACACACTGCTCCACACCACTACGCGCTCAGACGTTTCATCTCGTTTCTCTCCTGTCTCTCTCTCTCTCTCTCTCGTTTTAGTGTACACACGTATGACACACATGCACCACAAACGAAGATTTTGCCTCTTTGCTTCCCTCTCTCTCTTTCTTCTTCTCCCTCTATCCCACTTGTCCCTTTTTCTTTCTTTTTCAGATTCCTCTCTATGTCTCCCGCACGGGCGCACACGCGAATTCGCAGATCTTTCCCTTTCTTTCTTTTCCTCCGCGCCGCTACCCCCTCCCCGCTCCTCGCGATCTCCGTCTCGCTCGCTTACGCGCGCGTGCACATACATATGTGCACGCACGCTCGTGCACGCGATAGACGTGCTTATCTTCCCTCTCTTTCTCGCACGCGCGGCCGAATCTCTGCGCGAACATCCTTGCGCCTGCCTCAGAACCGAACCATCCCGCCTCGTCCTGTTCCTCGACTTCCTTCTGCTTCTCGAACACGCTCCTTTAACCGAGCCGTACCTCGTCGCGGCGGGGAAAGCCTCGTCATGGCATCTTAACCGATCGACTCGTGCCCGACGGGCAACATTGTTGCGAATCGAAGAAATAAATATTAAGATGGAGCAATATCGAGATGCGTTATGCACCTTATTATATTATCTGCCGTTTTATTCGAGCTCTAATTTTTATTTTCAAATTCACGATAGAGACCGTCAATTAATCTTCGTAAACACGATTTACTCCTACGATTATCAAAATTATTAATTTTTTTTTATCTCTTAGCATTATTGTATGAGTTCTTTATTAAAAAGTAAGACTGTAATAATGAGTTAATATTTCTAGCAAAGAAGATTTCTTAAATTTAATTAAATATATAATTTTAAATTTGTAAGTTTTCATTTTCAAAAATTTTACTTTTATACGTTTAATTTTTATTCAATATAATTTAATTCAATATAATAATATTTTAACCGATTGTGCTTAACGGACAACATTGTTGCGAATCAAGTCGAGGAAATAAATATTGAGATAGAGCAATATTGAGATGCGCCTTATTACCTATATTATCTGCTATTTTATTCAAACTCTAATTTTTATTTTCTAATTAACGATGATAACTGCCAATTAATCTTTGTAAATATGATCTACTCAAATAATCATTAAAATTATTAATTTTTTGATTATATCTTATTACGTTAAGTTTAATGAAAAAGAATAACAATAATGAGTAAATATCTCCAGCGAAGTTTCTTTTTTTTATGACGTTATAATTCGAATATTTTTAAAGTTTAATTAAATAAATGATTTTAAGTTGGTAAATTGGTTTCTATTCTCAAAACTTTTACTTTCATATGTTTAATTCATATTCAATATAAAATTCTAAACTATTCGCGCGCGTAATTAAAAGAAAACCACGTCGTGTGAACTTTATCTAACATAATAGTGGATTGAACAATAATTAATTACTTCTTAATAGCCGGTTTTTACAAAGTACATTTTCGCGCAGTATTAGCTTCCGACGTTCCTCATTCTGCGGCAGAGGTGAGGAGCGGATAGGTGTTGCCACGTAAGGACAACCACGGCTTTATGGAATTCAACATGGCGTCCACGGTGCGTCCGATGGAGTTACAGCGACCGCCATGTTGGTACACACCAACATACTCTTCAGTCAACATGATCTATTAAGTACTGTCGCGGTGTTTGACTTGATCTCTAATTTATTATTCGATCGTCAGAACTAACAGCGGCATTTAACAATCGAATTATTTAACTTTGCAGTCGAATCCGCTTTACCTACCGAGCTTTAATTCACGATGATAACATTCATTTTTCAATGAATCTCTCTCCTTCTCTCATCTTCAATGAGTCTCGTTTCTTTCTCGTCTTTTTTTATTTCATACAGAAATGATCGACGATGATCTCTTTTGGACATTTTCGTATTTTTTTTTCCGGAGAACTACCTATATTGGCTGCTCGTATAGTTGGCCCGGATTTTAGATATGCGTAGGTAACGGTGCGAAAACGTGGCACGTGTTCGGTCGTGCGTGCGTGTGCCCAAACTCACACGCGTGCAACTTTTTTTCGCGTCGGAGATGACCGGCCCGGTCAGATCTCTTTTTTTCTACTAGGAGAAATCCGCGGTTTTTTTTTTCGACACGAGACGGCACGACGCCAGTGTCGTATGCCCGGCGAAACATTCCTCGATTACCGCTTTATAATGTAAGCCGACGAATAACGGAGAACAGGATTCACATTTTTTATCACTTAGTTTTTTGAATTATTTGTGCAGCAATGCTGCAGGTAACTGTGTTTCGAAAAAAGTCCTGTTTGTATCTACATATAAACGCAACATTGCTCGATGTTAGCGACAAACGTACTCGTCGCACATTTTTC
Organism: Mycetomoellerius zeteki; assembly: GCF_001594055.1. Taxonomy (NCBI): domain Eukaryota; kingdom Metazoa; phylum Arthropoda; class Insecta; order Hymenoptera; family Formicidae; genus Mycetomoellerius; species Mycetomoellerius zeteki. The sequence goes on along the minus strand of NW_017257416.1, from coordinate 402,049 downwards.
TCGACTTGCCGTTAGAATAAATTTCGGAGTTAATTTCCGTATAAATTCAAGCGTAGCGAATCGTTCGAATTCTTATGAAAAAAATGTTATGTATGAGCAGCCGCCGTTGCTGTTATCTTTTTTCTTACATCGTCACATATATATATAATATATATATATATCTTACATAACAAGATTTAAACGGACCACCAACATATAAATACTTTCTAATCTACGCAAGTGAAGAAAAGGAGACGCCGAGCTAATGGCTTTTCTAAACATCGTCGACACACATCGACATAACCGCGATAGCCATCCATATGTTGTTAATTTCTTTATCAAAGTAGTAAATATCAGGTTCCATGATTTTACATGCCGCAAGATTTTAATCGAAAATTTATACGGTAATTCCATGTTAAAACCGTTACATTAATAGAACATTGATTTATTTTCTCAATTTGTTACAGAATCTATTTATGTCAAAATAAACTCAGGAAATTTATATTTTATAATTCTGGAAATTTTTATAAACTATTGTTTATGGAAGTTTATGTCAGTTTTTAAATTAATAGTAAAAAAGAAATACGGGAAAATAAAAAAACTTTTGACGCGTTAGACACGAAGAAAGTTCAAGCAATTTGAGGAGGCAAAAGTAATCACGGAAAGTTTTTAAACTTTTCCACGTCATTCTAATCTAAATTAAGCGATTTTCTTTTAAAGCTTACCCTCCTCACTTCCGTCCTATTTTCGACCTGAATACATTATTCATCGTTGTAGCGTCGTCTACTCGTCGACACGGCGTGAAACCTCAATTAAAACGGTTACAGGAAAGAAGCCGGCGGGTTTCTCGTTAGAAAATATTCCTTCCTGAAAATTCGTCATGGATCTACGCGCGTGTCAACTTATTCGCCAATTCGCCAGTACTTTCTCCCGGATCCTGAGCACTCCTCGCGCGAAACATTCCTCGGTATCCTCCGCTCTCTACGAGAGAGTTCTCAGCCGCCCCGTTCCTAAGGTTATCTACCCGACTTCTCTCCGTCGTCTTCTTTCGCCCACCGTCCTGCTCGATCTCGGCTGCTGCCTCTCGCACTCGAATCTTTTGCGGCCGCGAGTTAGCGTGCGGCCGCGTTCTGTACTCTTCGCACCCGCACGAAAGAATGATAGCTTCGCTAATAGGTAGATTAGCCACGCGTAAATGTTACGGTAATACGATTAGCGTCAGAGAAAGGTCGACGCTAATTAATATGTTGTGCGTACCTTGCTCTCGGCAAGTCGCACGGAACTTTGAAGACTCTTTAATGTAAGACTTGTTACAGAAAATAAGTGTCTAAAACGATAAACAAGATGTAAGATCAAAGACCAAAATAAACGAGTAAAGTATATACATATAAGAAACTGAGAACGAGATTTTGTTACTCTATATGACGTTTCTCTCCGCGATTCGAAAAACATAAAGATATAAGTATATATTATAATTAACATCTGTCTAGTCTTTCACAGTGCTATTGACCTTGGTATATAGAAGCTTCTTCAACATAGAATCAATTTTAAAGAATATTCTATACTTGCATGTGCACTACTGATAATTTTTCTTAGGTAAGGCTTTAATTACACATCCATAGAAAAAATTCCATGTCCAACGTTATTACTCTTCGATTTTTTTTTATTATAAAATAAGATTGATATTGGAATAATTATATTTATTGTTGAAAGAGGAATATTTTTACTCTTAAATGAAAATGTTTTAAATCTAGAGAATAATCTAGTTATTAAAGTTATTAAATAATAATAATCTCATTTTTAGACCGTACATAAGAGTACACAATCGATAAACTAGAACCCTATATCGGTCGAAGCTAGATCTTAAAATGCTTAAATAATTCAATCTTGAATCACTAAATATGCTATGTATGTACTTGACATATATACCACACTTGTAGTCTAACAAACTGCGCAAATCTAGTAATTATAGTATAGCGGTTTTATTTCGAGTATTATGGTGCCAGAATTGTACGTTATAACTTCAAGTTTTTAGATTTATTCTAAACACACATACATATATAATGAAGAATGTATAGACTTAAATTTATATGTGTTACTTTATCTCGAGACAATAAATCACTTTAATTCGAATCTTATTTAAATCGAAGGAAGTGAATAAAAATTAATTTAATTTTAATATTGTTTCATTTTTATACTGCACAAGGTTGCGATAACATTAAATAAAAAAATATTCTTATTTTGTTATCAGAAATCCTTTCTAAGAGAATATAAATAAAAAAGACTGCCCCATGTATATATATATGGTATATTGCTTTTTCGTACCAAATTCGATGTTTTGCATACCATCACGAATTAGTAGTTAATATTGCATTTTTGTCTTTATTTTTTATTTATCTTTTAAATATATTTATATCTATAACAATAAGAAGATTAAAATATAAGGCGCAATGGTATCATGGTATGAACGACCGTTCCTTCGATCTCGAAACAATTCACCGTCGCCCTAGCCGTCTGGCGAACACGGTAGACGGAGCCCGGGAGTAGTCAGGGGCCCTGACCGTGGAAAGCAGAAAGAACTCAGGAAGGAAAAGAAGCCGCGGCACCCGAACCACCAGCGGTGGTAGCGCGCGTTCAAGGGCCCGCGATGGTAGTGGGGCACCCGCGAGAGGGAGACCAGCCGCTTTCGCGCCGCAATAGCGAGGAGAAAGAACGACGATACATACACTCGCGCATACATACACGTACGTGTCCACGTACACGTACCGCGAATACAAGAGGGGGAGAGAGAGGGGAGGGGGGGGCGATCATTCTCGGAACTCGGGTGACCTCCCCCGGTGCAACTGGCGAACAGCCGGACCCGACGGGTTAACTGTACAACCACTTATATACCTCGATGCCGTAGGAATGCGGCGACGATGATGCCGTCGTTCCATGAAATAACGCGCGACATACCGCGGCATGACATACCTCTCGCCGAGAATCATGCATGTCCGCGCGAAGAGAGCTCGCGGGTATAGAGAGAATCACCTTATACTGGATGATCCGCGAGAGCACGGATCACGTCATTCATTCACCTGTGCCGCCTCTACCGTTGACCGCCTCTACCGAACCTGTCGTCGTTCTGCTGCCAACTCGCCAACTGATCTATTGTTCCCCGTAAATCCCGGTCGTTTGCGGATCGACGATTCACCGAGTCGGATCGCGGAAGAGCCTCCTGTATATCGCGTCTGAATCTCTCGAGCATCAGCTTTTTCCACCTTGGATTGATTCGCTTGCGTTCACGTGCTGATTGTCTAATTACATTTTTGCGGGTGACGAGGACACGCTGATTTTTCACGACATTAACGGCAACATTTTTATACGATTATAATGGGAATGGGAAGAGAATAGGCTTTTATTATTTTATTTAGGTATGTAGATGTTTCGCTCTTGATAGAATAATGTATACCTCTATCATAAACAAAATAAAATAGAAATTCAGACATGGCTAATGAGAGTCAAACGCTAATGTAAGAGCGAAGAGTTAAGAGATGCAGATAATACTCAGGTGTTAATGATTATCTTCATTTTTTCGGTTCACTTTGGAGTCATCCTCAGCGAAAAACAGAAATATAAAATCCTCCATTGAGAGCAAGTCACTTGCAGATTGACAGAAATGCAGTAATCAATACGCTCAATGGGAAACGAACAACGAAGTTTAGAAATATTGATTCACAATTTTAAAAGTTAAATTAATACATGTCGTTCCTCAGATTATAGAATTGTGTCAGTTCGTTGTGACATATTATTTAAAATGACAGTCGTTTGACTCTCATTAGCCTTTTGTCTGAATTTCTATTTTATTGTTTAAGATTGAGAATCCTTATTTATATATTTATGTAATTGTGCATCTCTATGTTTGTAAAATTTTTAGAATGCTTAATCAATTTTTTACTTACACTCTGAATAAAAATAATTATGAAACAAGAAACGCAATTAAGTATTTTAAAAATGATATAAAAATTATCGGAACTTGCGAAAATGCTGAAATAATACAGTGATTAGACATTTTTGTGGGCGTATTGATTTTTCGCGACACGGCAAAATTTTTACACGGTTATAATGAGAAGAGGTTTTTTATTTAAGTATTTTGCTCTCTTGATAGAAATTTTTGAATAATACCGCTGTGTTCGTAAAATTTCTAAAATGCCAGTTAATTTTTGAACTAAATAAAAATAATTATAAAACGCAACTATTTTGAGTGCAAGACAAAATTATCGAGATTTTCGAAAATCCTGAAATAATTTAATTTTTATGTTTATCCGTAATTATTAATTTATCTGTTCAAGAGTTTGATTCCTCTCTGAATATAAAGGAGAGAGAGATACTCGCAAAATGCTGTTTGTCAAGTCGTGAAATATGATTACTAACAACGAATGAGTCTGAAGCCCCTGAACGACTTGTTCGTTGCAGCGTTCGCCTCGTAAAGTCCGGCGCTCATGAATATCGAATTACGGGAGCTAGATCGCGGAAGATCTTCGTTACCTCGTTCCACGTACCAGAACCGAAGGGTTTTTCTTCGTTTCGGTCGCTTCGCGCGCATGTGGCTCTGTCCGGTTTGGTCGAGTCATTCATTCGAATAGTTAGTCTCCTCTATGAAGTCCAGTACCGTTTTCTCACTTCTTATGGACCTTAGAATTGGATCATTTCGCTAACCGAACAAGTCTCTCTCGGTCGTTCCCCGTTTTCAATTCAGCTCCGATCATAGGATTTTTGCGAGACCCCACGGTTCTAGTTTTATAGGAATACTATTAGCGTCGTTCCTAAGAATTCCATTGAAGCTCTACCGATAAAAAGAAAGAGAGAAAAAGAGATAGATAACGCTGACGTATTCATGCCATGCTCTCGCAGCTGCATTATAATTAATTTCGCAATTGCTTTCGAAGAAATATTAACCGTCGACAAGCAAATAAACTTTACTTCGTTTACTTCACAAAAGTCGCAAGGATTGATCTTTGTACTTTAATTAATTTTTACTCTACTGACATGTGAGTTTAAATAGAAACTAGAAATACTTTAGAAATTATTTTTAAAGTGACTCGCACTTTTCTTCGAAATATTTTCATTCTGCGTAACTCAATATAAATAAATATAACTCATTTTACATCCCGTGAAATTCAGTCTATCCATGTCAATTCGTCCGCGAGGTTTCCTATCGTGAGCTCGCAAAGTTCAACCTCGACTCGCTCGGAGTAGTGAATGGAAGGATTCGTCGCGGGATTGGCAGAACGCGGAGACGAGAGCGGCTGGAGAGAGATGATATTCCGAAGTTGAGGAGAATTCTGCGGCGACGGTGTGCAATATGTGAGATATCCCTTTGGCTTGTGCGCCGTGTTAGATTGTGTACGCGATCCCGTCGTTCATTCACCTGTTACGTCTCTCTCCCGCCGTTCCTTTCCTCCTTCGTTCCATCCTGCTCGTTCACTCGCCCGTTCGTTCGCTCGCTCTCGCTGCCTGCCTTTCTCCCTCATTCTTCGACGTGATTCTACCATGCTATTACTTGTACCATAGATCACGCTCGGTGGTCCGCGAGGTCGCGGAAAAGAGAGACAGAGATGAACGGAGGTCGAGGAAAGAGGTCTCGCGAGCTTGCAACGAAGCTAACGTTCTATCTCTTCTATGTCGATCGCGTCACTAATGCATGATTATTTTTGCGAATATCGCAAAACGAATTGTTTTTTATGCCTTGTACTTTATTTTACATTAGTTATATTTGAAAAATTATGCAAGATTAGATCTTAATCTTAATTAGTATTCACGGGTATTAGTATTCCAGTGGACTTGACATTTTTTAGATTATCATATGTTGTGAAAAAATGTTTATGCCAAATGTTTTTCACAACTTTACATAAGTTTAAGTTACACAATCTTATTTCTTGAACTTTTACCTTCAAAATGAAACAAATCGTTCAATTATACGTTAACTTTAAGCAACGGTATTTAAAGTACACTAAATTTAAAACTTAATTTAAAGAATACACTCGCAAATACAAGGAAAGAACGATGAAGTATTTAAAAATTTAGCTAAATACGGATCTGAAAATAATTTTATTAGACTATCAAAATAATTATATGAACACTCGATGTAGAACGCTCAAACTGATCGTTAGAATGTCAAAACTTTTTGCAAAATTGCTCATCATGCTCAAGTTTCCTCAATAAAATTATTTTCAGATCTGTATCTATTTAAATTTTTGAACATGTATTTCGTTCTTTTCGTACCAATTAAGGAAATTTTGGAACGAATATCATTTAGGATTAATATATCTATAAATTTGCAGGTTAATTGTGTAATAATCAAACTGGATTTATACGTACTGAGTTATATCCAATCTAAATTAACGTATTTAACTTGTATCACTTTATGTATATAAATGTAAATGTATGGAAGCTTGAATGATATCTGTAGCGAATGGATATTCGATATTGCAACAAACAATTAATAATGTCAAGGATACTTGTTACGTATTACGTCAATTTACTTGTGATTATTCCGCCAATGATTTTACCTGTTGCCGGGCATTGCAGTCCGCGTAACTCGAAGCGAAACTCGTGGCTTTGTCGTTCATTGACATCTTATTTATGAGCGGCGATCCTGGTCGAGTAAGCTTAGCCGTTCTTCGGTAGGCATGAAAGAGCGAGCGGTACGTACGGCTGGATCTAGAGGAAGCCTCGCGGCTCTCCAAGCGCTTCGCTCCGATCGCAGAGATGGAAAAATCTGGAGAATGTCGAAGCCGTCGACCAGTTTCAAGAACTCACTGCCGTCGAAGAAAGAGAGAAAGAGAGATAGAGAAAGATTATGTGTCTGTGTGTATATGTACACGCGCAAGTTGATTCTAGCGCGGAGCCACTTTGTCTCCTTTGGTTTCGTTCTTATCATGTTAAGTTCTTTTCTCTTTCTCTCCCTTCTCTGTCTCTTTCCTTCACTTTTTCCCTAATCTATCGGCGATGGAACGGCCCCTATTTTTACGTCTATTAA
>NW_017257416.1:393994-394201 GCF_001594055.1 Mycetomoellerius zeteki | reverse complement strand
ATTAGTTGCTCTATAGCGAATTTTGTTGCTCCAACCGTTTAGCAGCAATAAAAAAAAATGGGAGGGCCCAGGTTAATATAAAGCTGTTTCACAATGTGATTTTGTTTCACAATGTGATTTTTTCGATATTTCTTTGCACTATCCTAGAGCAACAAAAAAGCAACAAAATCTGGTGCATTTGTTTTTTTGATATCGCAGCTCTATATC
>NW_017257416.1:324139-393374 GCF_001594055.1 Mycetomoellerius zeteki | reverse complement strand
TTGATTTTTCATTTGCTGCTTTTTTTCTTTGTGGCTGTGCTAACTTTGATCTTAAGCTAGCACAGCCATGGGTTTTAGCGAATCGGCTGGAGCAAAAAAATCGGGAATAGAGCAAAAAATTAGCAAAAAAATAGCAAAAAAATGTGGTATAGGTCGCGTTTGATTGTGCTGAAGTGGCTGTGCCAGCTTAATAGACGTCCTATTTTTGCATACCGTCGTTGCAATTCATCGGTGCACAACTTTACGGAATTCGCAAACGGATGCTTCTTGCGCTCGGTGCAAGATCCAGGTATCTTGATACGACGGGTACGGAAATGTCACGATACTTATATACTGAAACGCGTGAAAGAATCGTTCGTCACCATAGAAAATGAGCTATATAGAAAATTTTATTAATGATGTTACTTAACCCTAATTAGTATTTGTTCTAAAATTTCTTTAACTGGTATTTGCAGATCCAATGTACTTTAAATGAATGTATTTTCGCTTAAAATATAATTCATGATTTTTTTTTCATTTTGAAGGAAAAAATTTGAGGAATAAGATTATGTAATTAAAACTTGCGTAAACTTGTAAAAAACATTTGAAAAATTTATAAATATTATAATTTTTTATAACATTTGGGGCGAATAAATATCCGAACCTACTGGATCTATGAATACCAATTAGGATTAAGTTTTTCTTTAAAAAATGTTAAAGCAAGAATTTATAATTTTAGTTCATAATTAATTAAGTGTACACGCAAATTAAAAGTAACGACACTCTGAATTTTGTTACAGAAACCTCGCGATCGGGATCGGGATACAAAACTTCCCTGAAGGATTAGCGGTGGCCTTGCCTCTTCAAGCCGCCGGGATTAGCACGCTGAAGAGCTTCTGGTATGGCCAGCTCTCGGGGATGGTGGAGCCTATTGCCGGTGTCCTCGGCGCAGCCGGAGTGACGCTCGCTGCACCTGCGCTACCTTATGCACTTGCCTTCGCGGCCGGTGCGATGATCTACGTTGTGATCGACGACATTATCCCGGAAGCGCATCAAAGGTATGTACCGTATAATCCACTTGTCCGGAAAAATTTAAAACTGCAAAACGACTCCTATTTACGCTTTTTTACAATGTTCCAAATAACGGACGCTTAACTCGCTCTACAAGATCGTTGCAACGCGATAGGAATCTTTCTCGAAAATGTACAAATGACGTGATCTCAAGTTTATTCGAGCCTTGAAGCTATTCGACAAAAATCACAGATAACAAACCTGTTGAGCGTTACCGATGTCGTTACAACTGCATTTCCGATAAGGAACTTTATGGTCGCGCATCGGAAAATGCACGTGTTATTGAAAAAGCGTGGAAGGTGGTGTTGAATGCAGAAGGGTGAAGCCGGTTCGCGCAAAGAGAGTTGGGCGCAACTCGTTCCTTTAACTGGTTCCGGCTTCTCCTCGTTCTTTCTTCTCTCTTATCTCCTCTCTCTCTCTCTCTCTCTCTCTCTCGCTGTCGCTCTCGCTCTTTTCGTTTTTTTTAAACACCGTTCGTACCAGAGGCACCAGTCCACAGTGCACTTGCACCCGTTTCCGTCTCACGTTTCACCCTCTGCCCATTCACAACGAATTAGAAATCCAGGCCTAGTCTTGGAGTCAGAAGGGCGGAAGGCGCTTTTCCCACCGACACAATGGTCCTTTATTTCGGGATTTATTCTCTCATCCTCGGGCGCGGATGCGCGGATAGCCGTTCGATGGCAATCTTTTGATAACGCGCGATCCTCCAATCCTATCGTCCTTCTCTTTGACAATAAATATAAGCGTCATTTTCTCGTTCGCAATTGTAATCAGTACACAGTTTCATTTATTGTCGGCTCTTTGCTTTCTTAAAAGTATTTTCTACACTATATAAAATAAATGATACCGATTAATTAGTAGATACGAATTAAGAAGACAATAAGTACGATCAATTACGCAAATCAAAATTTAGAGATTGCCAGCTCAACGCAGCGGTTCGTAAAATTTTATATTTATATTTATATGTACCTTTTCTACATTTCTTTCATAACTTGTTAGATTTATGAAGTTTATATCAAGTTAATTGAAAATAATTTTTTTCATCCGTTTTATTTAACATCCATTTGTTTAATTTGATATATCACATGATGGATTATCAGCCCTATGGCGATCGGTTAATTATGATTCTTACAACCTAACACGATGAGAACTCATGTGTACTGTAACTCATGTATACTCTTTATTTCTCGCTTTATTTTAATATTCTTCATTCGATCCGAAGTCGCTAGAATTCAGCGAGATCATTCCGACGACCGCGCGAAACGTCCGGAATCCATTTCGACCGTACGAAGCACCGAAGCGCATAAATATAGAGAGGAAAAAATTCGTGTCGCGTATGTCCTATGAATTTCTACTCCGTGTCAAGCGGACACGCACACACGTACCTATACATACGTACTCGCACGCACAAACGTATCCAAGTATCTACGATGTCCGTATTCGAGAGCGATTACGGTACAATGGCGCGTGACGGCAGTGCCGTAGTTAGCGCGCCGCTGGCAAAACGGACGTGGCGAATTTCTTTCCCAGGCCTGGCGGCGGCCTAGCTGAAGAAGGTGCATTGTCATTATAATTGGCTCCTTTTGTATTTCGCGTGCGATCTAACCGCCCGGATACTCGAGCGCGAGCGCACGGTACATGCGTTCTTTCTCTCTCTCTCTTTCACCTTCTCTCGTCACGATTCTCTCGTCGAGGATCCCCTGAGACAGTCGGCTTCAACTCGCTCCCTCGGGAACCCTCCGGGTGGCCGGAAAACACAAAAGTGAAAACAGATCGCTCGCTCTCTCCCGTCTTTCCTCTCCTTCTTCGTGGAAACCGTTGCTCGACTTCCACGAAAGAAGAGTCAAGCGATTCTTTTTCGAAGAGAATCAATCGATCTCGAACTGCATTTGCGTAGATATGCACGGTCTAACTTCGCTTTTTTACACGAAAAGAATGGTTTTGCCGAAGTGTATCTAAAAAATTATCTATAAGATATAGATCTGAAAATAGATTTTGTTGAAACATTAAAATAATTATATTAGACTTTGCTTTATCGAATGATACAATTGCCAAATTTTAAAAACATGTAGATATGGTTCGAAGATATTGTATATACAATTTTAAGCAAAAACGAAGTTACTTTCTGATCAACCCGATAGCTATATTTTTAGATATTTCAACAAAATTGTTCTTTCCTGTATAATGTACACAGTAGATATATTTTCGAAATTCCAGCAATCACATCCGAGGAGTACGATCAAGTCCTTTAGAAGACAGTATGAAGTTTCCTTATTCATACCTTTGTGCATATACAAATGTTAATACGCGTATTATTAGCAAATTGTTATTCCTAAAAAATGGCTGTGAATACGCCTGTAAGTGCCGTAAGTGCCCAACTCGCAATCTGCAATATTTGTGTTACTGTCGAGCCATGAGAATTATACTTGCTAAGTACACTTGCTTCATTTAAACGATCTGTAAAAAATTATGAGTTGGGCACCTTCCATCGACGACTTTCGTAGACCTAGACTAATCTCGATTAAAAAAAGCTTTTTCAGGGTTAACTAATCAAAACTAGAATTATAAATACAGGAAAAATTATAAAATTATTTGCGCTTATATGACCAAAAATTGGGCCACGCAATTTAAGTCCACATTAATTTAAGTCCAAGAAAAGGGGACAATCGGAATATATGAGATTCCTTCGAATTCCTTCGCGACTGCGGTGCTTTCGACGAGGAGCACCGGCAAAAATCGACGCGGCTCGGCTCGATTCAGAACGATCGCCCCTCGTGCAATTTGCATTTTCCTCTGCTCGGCGAAAAGGAACGTCTGCTTCGCCGATGATACCCGTGTTACATGCAGTGTTCGATGCAACCGAGTAACGTAGGAATATTTAAATTTATTACCCTATCTTGAAACTTTCACTTACATATTCGCACTCAATCGGATGTCAAGTCGGTCGATGTTTCCTTCTGTAACTGTACAGTTTTGATTATGGCTATTAACAAGATAGAAAAGAAAGAGTACTCCACATCCGAGTATGTAATAAGTGCCTTCATATATGTATGTGGTTTATAACGAATTGGACACGCTAGTATATTAAAGTCATTGTACACTAATTTAATCTGAGTAAAAATGAAATGTAAATATTTCGAATTAAAATATATATTTTACCTATAGCATAATGAAGTGTATTGAGTATTTTAGTTTTTAACTGATTTCTATATTTATAATAAACACATATCCTCTTACATCAATTTGTGTACGATGAGTTTAATGTGCATCAGTGAGTACTGCATCTAATCGAATTCGCTGTTATTGTTATAATTTTCTATACAAAAACAACTATTATACACGTTTAAATGTATACATCTATTTTTGTATGCAGAGTAGCGTGTGTTATTTTTACAATGTTAAAACTAAATCACAACACACATATATAAAATCATTTATTATACATACTTGGATTTGTGTATCAAACCAATGAGAAATCGGTGTGATTTAATACATAAAGTATTCAGTAACATGATATGATGTTCGAACGTGAATAGTTTCAAAGTTCTAAGGAATGAGGAAGTACACGAAGAATATTAAATTTTATCGCGAGGAGTACAACGTACCGTCGGTCATGCTAAATAAAGGATAAATCGGATCGAGGATCGGTTCTTAGCGGATGCGTTCGTTTAGCGGATGCGGATCGCGACATGACTTGACTCGGCGCCCCAGTTTCGCCGAGCAAGCAACGACGACGACGTGCGAACATTGTTATCCCGGCTACCATTGCGATGAGATACGATAATGGCCAATAAAAATACAAATTTTCTGACGCACACCGAAAGGAGGTATTTACCGCGCGGATATGATTGATGTGGTAGAACGCCCACCGAAATACAACGGCGCGTTTCACCGGCCGTTAAAATTGATGGCCGTGTATAATTTACGAAATCAACAAGCCGTGACGTGCAATACCGGGGTATATACGCGCGGCGCGGCGCGGCGTGGCGCGAGTGTGTGCTTTGTATGTGCTTAATCCCTACTTACTTGCCGCGAAAACCCTTTTATTTCTCGCCATCCTGGGGCTCTCTTTCTCCCAGGTCGTTGCCACGGAGCCGTAGGAGCAGAGAAGACGATGACGATAGCGGTGGGCGACGGCGCCAGTGCCGCCTTTTTAATTCCCCGCACCCTTGTTACCCCTCGTCCTCCACCTTGGTCCACTATGTCTTTCTCTCTGTCTCCCTTTTGATTTTTACATTCGATCCATGCATCACCGGTTGCACTAATTAAAATTCTCTCCCGCTTCTTTACCGTTCATGCATCACGCCGCCACCAAATCGCGATATTGCAGAGATTTAGAAAGAATTTTACACACGTGCGACCATCCTGTCCTGTTGGAGTTTTTCGGGAGGCATAATTACACAGATAAAATTGTGGAAACAAATAAGACGAACTGATAAATTCAATGTTCTTATATATAACATTATTATAAATCAAATGAAGCATCTTAAATTCGGACAGTTTTCTTGCGATTTTATATGTGAATCTCCTGGATCTTAATGCATGTGCCACGCGCGCTTTCTGTTTACAGCGGAAACGGCAAACTCGCCAGCTGGGCCGCCATCGTCGGTTTCTTAGTGATGATGTCCTTAGACGTTGGCCTAGGTTAAGGACATCGTCCCGAAAGTAGCCACATTCTTATAAATGTGGATACAAATCATGTGGTAATGGTAACAAGTGTTCACAGTTTATGATGACATCTTCTTAATTCGCAGCATTCACCGAATAGTAATGCGTTTTCTCGCAAAGAAGTCAAAAACTGAGTGCTCTAGCGAATATTTTCCAGTGTTTTTATCCGCCGTTGCGTGCGGCACTTTTATCCTCAAAGACTCAGGAGAATCGAAGAGTAGCAGAATAAGAAGTGTTTCCAATTAGGTTCGAGATGTGCTGTCGTGATTCCTGATAGTCATCGAGCGATACATATAAAAAATTATATGTATAAAAAATATTAATCATATCATGTGAAACTATGTTTTAAGTCTCGTCTGTAATTGATCGATGTTCGATTGACGCTATAGTGGAGGCTAAGTTGTGTAATCGCTCAACAATTTTCTAAACCGGTAGATATTTTTCTAGAACGCATTTCACTTCGTAAATGTCTTCCTCGTATCTAGTCCTCGTCGATGCAATTCCAGAAATCGAAGACACACGATAGCCTGGTTGACTGAACTTAAAATCGAACATCGAAATTGATGTCTGTCAGGATTCACCGAGATAATCGCAAGATACAATCGCGATTCTGTCGGTAGGTAAAGCAATTAGAATAACGTGCAGCGTCGAGAACTGTCAGGAAAAAATCAACGTCTTAAGCAATTTTTTCATTAGAAGTATCAAACACGTAGATAGGTTTATATAGATATTATGATTATGTATAATATATTATATGCAGGGTATCCCACAACCCATGCTCATCCTTTTAAGAACGGATTCCTTGGAACATTCTAAGACGAAAATCCTGATGAGGCGCTGAGTGGCTTGCTCCTCAGTGCGATTGACGCGAGATGTGAATCCGGGTTCGATCCCATCTGCATCCCATATACGCTATTTTTCGCGTTTGCCATTCGGATTCGGCGTTAAACTGTAGGTCCCCTCGAGTGTTGACAAACTCTGTAGAGTGAAATCCTACTACTACCAGATTGAAAAAACATAAGCAAGCTTCTGTTCCCGAAGAGGCTATAAAGCAAATTGATACGCATGATACTATGACCCTTAAGGGGTCGGAAAACTAAACAGGAGAAACAGAAAAAGAAGAAAATCCTAATACGAAAATGTCAAGGCTATAATAATTTTTAAATTAGCGATTAAAATTTAGTAATCACGGAGCTGATATTTCGCGCACTCAGGCTGATGATATGACAAGTGGTAAAGGTGCTTCAGAATCTTCTCAGCAACTTCAAGATTATCATACAAATATGTAATGACATTTTTATTAAGAAATTATTGTTGCTTCTATACGGTATCTATTTGTACATTACGTACACTTAATTAATATTGGAGCATATAACAAAATATCAATTTAATAGCGAGATACTACATGTTTCAAAATAAATTCATAACCATATTTGTTCGTATAGTAAACATTTTTGTAATAATATCAATAGAAACTATTTTTAACATAAAAAAAATTAAAAGAATTAAATATGTTGATAAAGTACAAAAGGTTTCAAAAAATGTCAAGCTATTTGTTTCTGAAAATATTGTCTGCGATATTTATTAAATATCAAGTTGACTTGCGTGAGTGAATTAATAACGCATTCTGAGCATCCAGAAAAGAAAAAATTCTGCATTTTTAGTGTAATATTTTTTTTTTTTTTAATGAAATCTTTTTAAAATAATAACAGAAGGATTTTTTAATTTTTTGAATATTATGATTTTTTTTAATATTATGATTTTTTTTTATTACTGAAATCTCGTTGTGTGTTTTTGGTTTTAATATTCCGATTTTATAAACAACAATAAAAAATATCAGTTGAATATGTGAATAGCTCCATGCTGTAAAAACAGATGTAACATTGCGCATAATATTTGAAGCAAATTTTTAATAGTGGCGTTATATTGGCTTATAAAATTTGAAACTAATTTCTAATTGATAACAAATCTTGTCATTACTTTGAATGGCGCATTTTTGAAATTGGTCCACCTAGGTTTCTCACATCATAAATAACATAACTAATTGTAAGTAATTGTATGAAAATGCCTTTTTGGTTTGAACTAGATCGTGTGTCTAATAATATTCCGTATGCTAATAATATTCCGATTATCATGGAGAAAAATTTCTCTTAGAATTTATCCTAAAATCACAATAATAAATCGTAGGACAATATGTATTTCGAATAATTTTATGTGATTTTTTCTAATTTAATATATTCAATTAATTTTACTAAAAAAAAGATAGTAAAATTTCAGTAAATATTTCATGATTCCTTGTTGTTTTAAATAGTTGCCAAATAGCTATAAACATATAAAATACCTTATTTAAATCTAATAATTTAAGATAATGATAACTAATCTGTATTAAAATGTAATATGTTAATTTTACAAAACACATTGTAAATATTTTAATTTTGCTTCATATAGATTAATTTATATGTACAATGATAATTTATATATACAATGTACTTGATAATTTTTATTATTGATTATAAAAATTTTCTTTTCGATATTTCCAAAATTTTTATTATTACTAATAATATTTAATATATTATTAAATTGTTCTACATTTATCACTAAACATGATAAAATTTATAGCGAATTTTGCGCTAAAATAACGAAAAATTCTCTTCGTGTACTTAGTGATATAAAACTTGAAATTTGCAATTTTCATGTCTTGAATAATGGATTCAAATTGCTTATTACTTTCCTATTCTTTACAATCCATAACTTTTGTATCATGTTTTTAGTGTCTTATTGAAAAATATTATTTTCTTATAAAATTATATTATAATATTTATTATATATATTTTAGTTTTTAATTATATTTTTATCAGCATCAATTGAGTTAACATCTTGTTATTGTTTATATTTCATTAAATTTTATATTAGTTTTTTCATCTTTTCACATTCATATATATCTTTTTATTTAGAACGAAATTAAAGTGGTAGATAGAATTCAGATTGTCTATAATAAAATCCTTTTAATATTATCGATTCTTAACGTAAAATCCAATTCTCCGAAGACCATCGATTGTTTCATTAATTAGCTTCAAAAATACCTGTATTATTACTTAACCAACATCTGAATAAATGTTGGTATTCGCGAAATCTAAACCGGTCTGACCACGGAATTAGTTCGTTCTCAAATCAACATTCGCGTGTTTCCGATTCACTGCCGCCTTATTCATTCCCCACTAATGAGAGGCCTACCATCGCATTATGCAAATTTGTTTGCGCCTTTCTGAAACGGAGTTTTCTCGAAAGAGTACGAATTTCGCAACTTGCATGTGTCTCTCGTGCGCGCACGCAATCACCGACTACGCTCTCGTGCCTGGTAGGCAATAAATATGCGTATAGGTAAACCTATACGCATATTTATTGCGTTACAATGTGCCCTTTCTAATCACAGACCACGCGCACAGTGCAATTTCGTTCTTGTAACGACGTGCCGTTTATCCCAGAGTACGTAACGAGGTTGCCACTATACCCGTTGGCGCAAAAATAGATCACCTCGCGGAAACCGATACACGTCTCTCTCGTCTACGGTATTTCCTTTAAAGAAACGTCTAAGCTAAATCATCGAATAATTGGTCATTATGAAAAAAAAATTGTAATGCTATTTAAAAAAGTGTAAGTGACCTTGAATTTTTGAAAAAAAAGATTCAATTCTTTTGGACCATAAGATGTAGCACGAAATAGATGAATGTTTCTTTATAATTTTTGTATTAAATTGTTGCAAAAATCTATACTATTATGATAAACGTCCTGTATATATGTATATAAAAGAAAAATCTCTGGTTGGATTAATTGGAATTCTGATTAAAAATGGACGAAACAAAATTTTCTAGTGACACTATTAAATTCTAGTTTGAGATAAACGAAATTTTAATTGATATTATCAGAATCTTAATTCTGGTTTGCCCATTTTTGACCAGATATTTTTCTCAGTATATATATAAAATTTTTAGTTTATCAACAAAAATAACTTGAACTCTCGGACATTCAGAAATAAAAATGTAAATATTTTAAAATCAAACGGACAAGTGAGAATAACTTTGCGGATTCTTTTGCGTATTCTTGAAATATGTTTATTCTTCGAATTCAATATAAGTTTTGACGCCATAGAGGACAGACTTATAAACAATCATAAGTACAGACAAATGTTGTAAAAATTGTTAAATAAAATGAACTCATTCTGGCAAACAACGGTGTCATTAATTTCCAAAAATCAACTGACAGAAAAGAGCCCGAACTAGGAAATTCGAGGCCACACTCGTTATATGAATCAGAAAGAACACTATGCGAAACACACAGTTATGAACACACAAGCATTATTTCGCTAAAGATGGTTCGAAGTGAGCTGAAACATTCAAGACTGATGTAAGATTTCGAAGAATAAATATTTCAAGAATACCCAAAAGAATCCACGGAGTTATTCTCACTTATCCGTTTGATTTAAAAATATTTACATTTTTATATTGTTTTAGTTTATCTTCAGAACTTTAGCTGTGTTCAGCAGAGAAAACTGATCAATGAGCGCTCAGTGATTCTTTAATATGATCAATTCTCACACTTATATCCAGCAAAGGACCAAAAGCAAGAGCGAATCATATTAAAGAATCACTGAGCACTCTGATCAGTTTTCTCTACTGAACGCAGCCATTGAGTTTCCTAATTTCGAAATGTAGCTTCTTTATATGAGTAATTCACTCTCAGTACGCATGACAAACTATGAACGTAAATCTTTCGTATCCTGTTTTTATTATTAAGATCGCTGCGAGATCGATATTTTTCGATAGACGTATTCGCAGCGATTGAAAGACACAAATCGATCATTGGTATCCGATTCTCGACGCTGTATGCTTATATAAGATATAGAGACTATATTTTGATACATGCTGTCAATAAATCATCTTAAAGTATTAGCAATATACGTATGCGCACGTATGTATGAAGCTGTGATGTAAGACGACAAGATGGAACTTTGTCGCGGATGACAGCAAGATTATTGGTGCGATCAGCAGTTGGTCTCAAATCCAACGAAAAGCGATATGGTTGCTTAACGTTAATATCATTATTTAGACACATCAATATAATTAATTAGTCACGTTGGATTGGGGACCAACTTTGTAATATAAGTGTTCTATTATGCTGTCGCTACTGCGTTACACCTTGTCCTCTTATTTTTCACGTCTAGAGTTGTATTCCTTTATATTAATTTCATTAAATAAACCATCTAGATTTGCGGACGTCGAAAAGTATCTTTGGCGCGATGATTTTAGCTAACATTACTGCGATGAATCGACGAGAACTGTCCGTTTATTAGCATTTATTGGAACAGATTGATGCTGCTTTATAGAATCAATATTTTACAAGATTAAGATTGTCAATTCCAAGAGTCAATTGGACTTTCTTACGAAGAATTTTTCTTGTCGCGTGAATGACCGCTAATAGATCTTCTCGGCGATCTTCAATCCGGACGATCGATACCATTTACAACATTATTCGAAGAAAAGTACCGACGCTTGGTTTATATTAAACCAGTGCGAATGAGCATCAGCCGTTCAAGCTTCGATGATAGAAGCGAAGGTCTTCTCGATCAACGTCGACGCCGTCGCGTCGATGATTATGTGCGCGAGCGGTGCTTTAGCGAAATGTATCTTCTGTAATTAATAATGTAATTTACGCGAATTATGTAATTATACAGATCATCATATTGTACCTAGATAGTTAGCACAGTCAATTGTAAAATGCGCGCGAACATTTATGTAAATTATTATTAAAATTTACGCCTGCCCGCTGTTTCGTTGATTTGGCGATTAGTACTTTATTGAATAGTATATTTTTGTTAATTAAGATTCTTTAACCCTTAGGTACTGAGGTAAAAAGATAGTGACACTTTTACTGAGTTGGTCCCTGGGTCATACAAAAAAAGTGGAGTGAAAAACCTACCGCGGCTCACGCATCACTGGCTGAACGAGAGCTACATAACAAATGGAGCAATTGAAAGCGAAAATGGCTGCGTTCAGCAGAAAAAGCAGTTTTGCAACTTTGTAAAATTCTTGAATATGATTGGTTTATACACGTAGATCCAGTGAGGAACTAAGGACAAGACCAATCATATTAAAGAATTTTACAACAGTTGCAAAGCTGCTTTTTCTGCTGAACGCAGCCATTGAGACAGATATAGCGTTTTTTTTTTTTCGTGTGATCGGACCAATCAGTACTTAAGGATTAGTAGCAAATATTATTGTCCGAAAGAAACGCGTTCGCACATCGCGCAATTAATTCTTCTCTCTGACTTTTACTGCCGGAAGGTGCGGTGTTAATTTTTTTCTGATTAAATTAGGTGCCTTCGTAACTTAATTAGGATTACGTTAAGCAGGATACCAATATTTGGTAAATAGACGGAACGACTGATTCATCATCCGCCTGTTCATTCACGCATAGTTTAAATTGGTAATTCGTCCTGAAACCTTACACGTTGCATATTCCACAGATATTAATTTATCGCGAATTTAATGCTGCGGTGTAATGGTTTTTAAAGATATACAATAAAAAAAAAAGTGCAGTAAAGCATCTATAATAAAGTACAACATATGTACCCACAAAAAATTCCATCTTTTCCTTAAAACTAATCTACACGAGAAGAACAATTTTACAGAAGTATCTAAAAATTTAACTAAGCAGAGTTGAAAATAATTTTGTTGCTCCATTAAAATAATGTAGGATGCTCAAGCATAATGAACAACGCTGCAGAAAGTTTTGACGTTCTATTAATTTGAACATTCATAATTATTTTGATAGTTTAACAAAATTATTTTTAGATTTGTATCTAGCTGAATTTTATAGATTTAACGTTCTTTCCATACATTAATCCATTGTTCCAACAGTTTTGAGGAATAATATGAATCCTTGACAATTCTGCTCCTCTTCCTTCATCCGAGACAGTAATAAAATTCTCTTCTATCATTGCATTAACGCTCTACCTACTTATGTTTCCAGAGAAATAAAATTCTGGAGCAACGTCTCATTTGTAAAGTGATTGATACGAATGTAATAGGTGGTGTTACATCGGGAAGGAAGAAGGAGCGTTTGTCGTATGAGCAAATCGTCGACGGTAAGTTATCCAAGTTCTCTCCCTGTATCTCTCTCTCCCTCTCTCGTTCTCTCTCGGTTCAGGCGCAATAAAGTGACGGTGTGCAATGTCGGCGCGGCGCATCCCCTCGCCTCGCGTCCCCTCACCGCGAGTGAGTTGCATAACCCGAGGAGAACCGAGACATGAATGGAGCCGAGCGGCGTGCGACAAGGACAGTTGCATTGCCGGCTCGGTTTCCCGGTGCGACGAGTGCGAACGCGCGCTCGCGTGTTGCGGTGGTAGGGCGCACTGACCGAGGAGGATGCCAGTTTGGGTACAGTGGCGGATTTACGAATAGACTCGTGGGCGCACCGCGAAGTGCCAAGACACGAAAGCATCTGTTTTCGGCGGCGCTTAATATTACAAGGAACATGCGATGGGTGCACGTATATTGCACGCAGATACCACTCTCCGAGATGAACATCGATTAAAAATTGAACGATAGAATTGTGTAGAAGTTAAAATGAAATATTCGAGAACAGTAGAATTCTGTTTATCTGTATTCCATTTACGCTCGTTATTTTTTTTTAGATTAACTTTAATTTTAGTTCAACTTAGGCTGCTTTCCTTTTAGTCGACACAAATATCATTTTATCTATGTTATTTATTGAATGTCAAAAAGGATAGAATGATGTTTGTGTCGACTGTATTTCCTAAAAGGAAAGGCAGTCTTATTTTTCATCTTTTTCTAATTCTTAGAACTAGGAAAAGATAAAAGTCGGTATTCATTATTGGTTTTATTTCTTATAGTCGAGACGTTTAAGTGCAAGTCTTAAGATGTCACGAACCAATTAGAGGGCCGTATTAGTATCTTAAGACATTACTTAAAACTTGAAATAAGAATGGTCTATGAATATCAGCCGAAGAATTAGTTGAATCGAGATTAAAATTAAACTACATTGGTAGAAACGGGCATTATACGAACAAGTTCATGCTCCGTTCCAAATATCTCGTAACTGAGCTCTTATTATCCGAATTACAGCGCTGTACTTTGGCTAACAGGAGCTCGACGGATTAGATTTCAATTTTCTGAACGTTAGCTCTTGTTATCGGAAGTAATAAGTATACTAATAGAGAGGACAGTTAGTGAACCTTTATTATCTGAACCATTCGGAATTATCTTATCTCCTGATATGTTCGGAATTCTACTGTATATTAACTACATTTTTAACAACAAAGAATTTTTCTTAAAACTTCTTGAATTATCTTCATGTAGATAATTAAAAAAGAAAAGTTATATCGATACAATTGAAGAAATAATTGCATACATTATTCGTTACTAATGTACTTTCTACATATATATAATGTTATGTCGGGAATATCATTTGACTGTTCCTCAATAAGATACATGATACGCAACATTTATTCGCGAAACAAATAGACTCCAGGATCGAATGATCGTGTGAAATATTAAATAATACGAAGAGATATACGAATAATAGTATTTTAAATAAGATTATTCTAGCTCGCTGTGTGTGGAATATATTGACTAAACCGACAACTCGTTCTTTTTAGCTGTATTTTTTCTGCCTCTATTGTCGGCTTTCTCTTTCTTGTCAAGTATGAAAGCGTAAAAAAAAGCACAGCTAAAAAGGAGCAGACCTAAGAAAGGCGTGGAGGATCTCTACCGAGGGGTGGCCTCGGGTTAATGCGCCTAGAGCAGTCTGATGTGTGAATCCGCCACTGTTCGGTGCGAGACCGAGAACGAGAGGGACGTGGCGAACAGAAGTGACGCAGTGACCGGCGCAGAGTCCGGCGATGTAGAGAGAGAGAGAGAGAGAGAGAGAGAAAGAGAGAGAGGAGGCATTCCGGTGGAACGGCGACGGTACACGTCCGTTTCCACGTAGCGAGAGGGATATAGAAAGAGGTACGTCCGCGCGCATCTGCCGCCGCTGTTCGCTTGCTCGCGGAGGAAACGAACAAAGACAGAAGCAGCCGGTCATCGTTAGAGGAACACGGGCCACGTTCTCCACCACGTGGCGAAAGGAAAGGGGACGAAAAATCCCGGGAAGCGAAGCACGATCGGAGATGCAGATGCGCCCGTGTTCGCGGTGAACGCGAACTTGGAATGCGAGGTGCGAAAAGGAGGAAAAGAGAATTTATTCTGTTTAGGGAAGTCAGTCTTGAGAACAAACAGAGGTATAACGATGAAAGGATTCTGCACTAATTGTACAGAAAGTTGAGTTCCCGGTGAAATAAATTAGTTTGCACATATAATGCAGCTTATAATATGTGACGAACAAAGAATATCAACGCTGTTAAATTCATATCGAATTATATCTATTCATTGAGTTATTTTTAATTATTTCTACAATTACTCCTGCTCAACATGTTGTTAATTTAACTAAAATAAGTGGAATTAAACAATTTAAACTTAAGAAAATATATTAAATATATTTAACTCAAATTTATTTATTAAATGCATACGTTAATATGGACATTGTTTAGTTTATAATTAACCATGGAAATGTATTAATTTACATTTTGACACACATAGAAATTAAAAATAATAAAATGTTATGTAATTCAAGAGATTGAGTTACCATTGTTCCTTTGATATTTAAACAGACTTATTCACATTGCTTGCACTTTTTGCACTCAGCATCTTTCTTTCTTTTATACGCCAGGATATATATTCATTTCATTTTAAGTACAAAAATTTTTGATAATTTCAAATAATAATTTAATAATAATAATAATTTCAAATATAGAAATTGGTGTATCAAAAGTTTCTGAGAAAACTTTTAATACAACATAGCTAAAAAATTATTCATTATTGAGCCTTGCGTTTATTAGTCTATGACGTCTTTTGTTCGCATATTGTACACTGTATTACATGTGAAAATTAATTCATTTCGCCAGGATCTAATTTTTTATGTAATTAGTACGGGATCCTGAGTGAGATACGAGAACTCGAGATACGCGAAAACTGTAAAATCGCGAGCGTAATGTGTAAAGAAACAGAAGTTAATTAGCTGCGTCAAACAGAAAATTATAGTAGACGCTATGCAAATCTCGTTACTTTTTAATGGTCCTTGTACTATGAAATTAAAAAAACTCCACGGTGCTCGTTAAGAATTGAAAATGGGCGAAAATAAGAGGAGCAACTGACCGAAACGCGAGCTCGAGAGAGACCGGCGAAAGATGAAAAGAAAGATAGAGTGAGAAAAGGAAAAAAAAATAGATAAGAGGATGTCGTCGGCGGTGCAGTAATCGGCTTAGCTAAAGAGAACGGTCACGTGGTCGGTGCGTCGGCGATGCGCGGCACCATCGCGAAACGGGACGGAGCAGAGAGACGAGGGACGGAGGAAGGGCAGGAGGGTGGGAGGCAGGGTGCAGTGCGTTGCATAGGAAAGCCAGGACACCGGCGCTGCACCCGCCAGCAGTCGCACAATGCACTTTGCCCTGCGCGCCGCCGATATAACCGGTGCACCGCGCACGTGCAACGCTATTCGACGTGATGAGTCTCTCTTACCTCTCGTTCTTTCCCGCTGTGATGACGCTCGGTGACGGCAGTGTTGCTATTGTTCATACATCTGTTGTTGTTCCTGTTGTTGCACGGCGTATCCTTATCGATTAGCGGATTACCTCATTGTTAGTACAGGATCTTCGTCTAACGTCGTATTTAGTACCAAACGCGGTCGTAGGATTTTCCTAATTAGAGCAAACGTTCCATAGAATGTTAAATTAATTGCGATAAACATCGCATTTAATCGCGTCGATGCGAGGAAAATTGAGGATTAAAGTAGAATAGCTTAGGATCTTGCGAGAACGTAGAGACAGCTTTAGATTTAACCTACAACCTGCAATGTTGTAATATTATCAGGATTCGTCACAAAAGGAAACAGATCACAAATTATTCCCGAGTTTAATTCGTGCATCCGGATTTTCCCGGAGATTCGGATCTCAAACAACTTCGGGTTGCTTGAGAAATTTGCTGCTTGCGGATACGTCGTGCACATCGATTTAAGAAATAACCAACGAAATCGTGGTTCGCTGCACGTCGATACGCAAGGGTGCGTCCTAAAACGAAACTCTGCTCTCGCGAGCATTAAGCATCCCGCCCTAGGACATTGTCCTTTTCCCTTCTCATTCACATTTCGTCCACCTCGCTCGTTCCGTCCGTTCATCCAGCGTATCAACGTGAACTGATTATTACGCAATTTGTCGTCACATTTTATACTTGTCGCATAACATCTATTACGACGCTCACTATTGCATTTTTTAACTTTTCTCAAAGACAAGCGTGTTGACGGTCCCATTTTAAATAATATATTACGCTCATTTTTTATAATAAAAAAGTAAAACATTTACAAATTTTTTCAGTGTTTTATAAATACATTAATTTAATATAAATGTATTCAAATTAAATCGAGAGAGATCTATCGGTAGAAAAATTAATTTCACCGAAAATTATTTCTATTTTTGTCTTCTCCCTTATTTCATCGAATATTATTCTTCCGAATCTGAATTTCTATTGATCACTGCGCGCAGCAATTTACCTAATTGATTGTGATAGATAGACGAGGATATATTTTCTCCGAAATTAAATGGGAAGTTTTTCTTTTTCTTTCAAGTTTTACTCGGTAAGCTATATAATTAATTCTTCAATAGATCGATATGGAAAAAATTGAAATCGATATTTGTCCTCGTGAAAATACGTAAAAATTGTTGAAGACCCGAACTGCATTCTGAGACAATTAAGAGCCTTTGGGAGTCGCGATTAACTTGTGACAACATGGTACGACCTTTTAACTCCGGTAACCGCCTCCACCGTTCCCATGTAGCAACGAACTTCCGACAAAAAGTAATCACCGACCTCCACGAGTACCGGAAGTCGTAGGAAGCCGTCAATTGTACAACAGTATCCTGCGACAAACCGTTATCAATCTAAGCACGCCCAAAATAGGAAAGTCGACGACTCATTCGTGATAATGTTTTTTTTTATACGCGAGGACGCACTCAAGGATCAGACAACGCAACGCGTAAGTATACATTGCTTCATAAACGTGTGTATTTATAGGTTGTTTTTTTTTTATTAGAAATTGCTGCTGTTGAGAAACTGAGGAAATCATGTTCTAGATTATACGCGACCAAAGTTACAAATTGATGCAATTTTATTATAATGGCACGTAATATAGTTCCTGCGAAACAAGATTACCTCGTCTAAATATAAAATATGACACATTCTTAATATGAAATTCCCGCAAGCAAGATATATACATCTAAATGATGATCTAATTTTTTAAACATGTATTTGCGTTCTTTGGACAATTTTAAAATGTCGTTTTAATTAAATCTTAACATGATTTTAATTGTACGAAACGTACTACATACTTTTCCCTACGCATGCTTTGCGTATTGTATACGTGATGTGTCTGCTGTCACAGCATTATAAATTCTTCCAAACTTTCTTTTCTCACGAATTTTTGCCGTCAAAATGTTGAAAGATCGACCTATGATCGCGCCGTTTTCTCTGCCACACTTATTTTTTTCCTAAACTTTGTGTGAACGTATTTATACTACCAAATAAAGTAAAATAACGCTCGTTTGCGTGCAAAGCAAAATATACCAAATTTAAACGACCAGCTAACGAGCAAATAAAATATTTAATTAAGTAAAACGATTTGAGTCAATTTATTAAGATAGCATATATATAATATGTAAAACGTTAAAAACGCATGATAATTATCGCTTCAATGAAACAAGAAATAAGTAATTAGTGTTAACCAAATGATATATAATATGTTTTTAATTAATATAAATTCCTTTGAAAAATTCTCTTAATGATTCTTCACTGATCAATAATTATCTTTATTTTTGTTGGTCAAATAAAAGATCTTAAGATATATATTACTATTGCTCTAATTAATGCTAATGTAAATACTCAATTTTTAGACAAGTAATTGCAAATTGTAATAGTAATAATCTATTTGAGAATACAAGAATAATTGTGTATATTCAGTCAAAAAGAAAATAATCTTTCATTATTAATTCATTTACAAAATAATAAATAATAAATTATATTTATTATTATAATTATAATTGATATATAATTGATAAGTCATTGTACTTATAAGATGAAAATAAATATTATCATAAATTTTATCGATTATATAATACATTAAACAATATTATTAAATATCCGAATAAAATATATTTCGAAATAATTTTTTAAACAAATACGGTGTTATAAAGAAAAAATTTTTACCATCTAGTACCAGTTAATTCAAAAATAACATTTAATCATATTTCTAAGAGTATATTGTTTTTATTGATATTAGTCAATTTTCTGTGAAGTTAAAAAATGTTTCCTCTTGTTTGAAAAACTTAATTTTTTAAGTTATTGTGTCACTTTTAAAGTAAGGGGACGTTATTATCTTTATTCAAAAGCATATATTTCAATTTCCATAAACCTGACCGAAATATCCACTGTACCGTTTCATTCACGATATTATGATGTCATAAAATATAAATTCATATAATTGATTACTTCTATAGGAAGACAAATTCTACAGTCAAGCGAAAGAAACTTTGGCGATGCCTTATCCACATTCTTTCGCGCAGCTTCTAAAAATATTTAAAGAAAAGTATTTTTCCGTTAAATACTTTTGTATATATTGTATATTAAATCGAATTAAAAAATTAAAATATACTTAACAGTCGATATATCTATGTTATCTGCAAAATTTTTAAGTCCAAAAAATTTAAAAACAAAGAAGAGAATTTTAAAAGAAATATTGCAAAAATTTATTCTTTAACAAAATCATTTTCCTTAAAATTTTCCTTCATTTAAGTGATTGATGCGGAAAATCATTGAGCAAATGTAGACGCGGCCTATAAAGTATCTCGTATAACAAAGTTATATCCTTGGCTTGCGTTGGTGTCCGGCAACATATACACGCGCAAGTCTTCCATACTGGTACGCTCGCTTTATATCGACGAGCGCGCGTAGGTTTATATATAGAAATAGTAGCAGCGGAACAGCACCGGAAGCAAAGGAGTTCCGCCCAAGCCTGAAAGGGTCACCGTACTTTGAAGAGCGAGATCTAAGACCGCGTGTACATTTAACGAGATTCTACGTATTTCATTGAAAGCTACAAGAAAACTACGTATCGTGTTTGTCATTATGCAAGTTATGCCGACAAAAACATATTTACAACAAAATATACGTTATATTATATACGGAAAGTAAAACTCGATAATAAGTGATAATGGAATAGAAAATCAAAAAAGTATATTAGAAAAAATTTCAAATTTTAAAAAATTAATATTTAATTGTTTATAATCTTTTTATAATTCTGAAATCGAATTACATCGTTCGAAAAAAATAACATAAATAGAATGCATAATTTTCTCTTTCTCAAAAGTGAGAAAGATTTTTGTTCAATTCAATTCAGACACTCAAGACTAAAATTCTAAAAAATATATAAAAAAATATTTATATATGTCTTTTAAAAACAGAATATCCTGAAAAAGGAAAGTCATATATATTCCTCATAATCTTTTATCGAGAAAACAACTGCAGAAAAAATATGACTCGGTCTCTCATAACAAATTCAATTATGAAAGAATGTGATTCCCAAAATCGATTGCGCGACATCGTTAATAAGAGGATGCAGAATTGCGCGATCCATTCCACAATTTATTTTCCTACAGCGGGAAAAGAGAAAAAGAGAGAGAGAGAGAAGGAAAAATAGAGAAATTCAGCTCTGCGTTAACGGACACGCTTTTATTGCCTACCGGCGCGGCAGCGCATCCTCCGACGCTGCGTATCCGAGCCGAGCGGAAGTCGGCGCGGAGCATTCGTTCCGGAGGCGCGTATTAACGTCTTCTCGCGGTGGTATACGGTTCTCCAGGTGGGTATACGTAAGAAAGAAGAAGCGAGCGCGAAGCCGTCGGTTCCTGTCGTTAACGCGCGCGCGCAGGCGTTTCCTCGCGAAACGCGTGACTTTATGAATGAAACCACTACGCGCGCGTAGCAGGCGTGCATGCGTGCCTGCCTGCGTGCGTGCGTGCGTGCGCCGTGTCTACGCGACGAGACGGTAGTACGCGCACGCATTTACTCGCTCGCTCTATGTAGGAAGGAAGTCACGACGGCGGAAGTATTGTCCGCCCTGGCACGGAGAACGCGGAGCGTCGGTATCGGACAGTACTTGTGCGACAGGATGCCGCATTCAAGGAAGTGTAACTCGGTCCGCGTGAGCGCCGTCGCGCCGCTGCCTCCGCGCCGGGGTGCCCTTAATCGCGCGATGCATCTTGCATTATTCATCGTTTAATTAGACACCTTCGAATTCCTAGCGATTCCTAATGAACCTACCGAGGTCAGCAGGGTGTTGGCCCAGCGAATTTCTTTCTTATTATCGTTGTTTAGACTAGCACGACTGAAATAGACCGCTACACCGAGTAGAATTGCGTCGTTTCTCCTCGAAATTATCCGATAAAGTCTCACGTTTCGCGACCTCATACTTATGTATGAGGTAAAATATAATAAATGTAAACGAATATAACTGTATATACGAGGTATGTTTCCAGACGGTATCACACACCCAGAGAAAAAAAAACGTAGTTAGCAACTATAAAAGTAATTATACAAATTTTATATGTAGAATTAATGTATATAATTAAATAAATATTTTGCGGTTATTGTATCTATAAAATAATTTATTCAATTATGCACATTAATTCTACATATAAAAATTGTACAGTTGTCACTTTTATAGTTGCTACCATAATGCTTTTTTTTCTCCGAGAAAAGCAGATACGTAAGATAAGATTGTTACAGGAGATTAATTTTACACTTCGTTGAAAATATTTATTCTCAAACTATTCATAGATCGCGTTATATTTTACTAAGATCCACGTTGCATCCCGAAAAAGCCTTGAATTAAAAAAAGAAAGAGAGGTGTCTTCCCCGCGCGATTGAAATTGACACCTGGAGGCCCTTGTATCGGGCCTCGGGACGCGACTATTTTCGGACACTCGTCTTATTCATCGGCGCGGCATTTCTGCGGTCCCGGCGAAACTTCACGTACGACCGTCTATTATTTTAAGACTCCGCTACTCCGATACTCTCGAAAACGCTTCCCGATACCGCCGAAAGCCTAGATCCCCCGTCTCGCGCCTCCTGTTTATTATTCATCACGAGCTATCCGGTGCATCGCGTCGCATCGCATCGAAACGACGACGCACGTTCCAACTCGTTCGAAACAGCGCCGTCCGGGGCGCGGGTTAGCCCACGTCTCCGATCAAATTCTAGGCCGACGACTGGCGCGGCTCTATTTCTAAATCTACTTCTATTCTCTATTTCCACGCGACGGCGTCGCCGCGACGAGTTTATATGTCTGAGGTATTTCGAGGAGACGGGGCCCCAAGAACCTCGTACGCCTACAGGGCGTGTACGCAAGTTCAAATGTCCACGCAAGTTCAAACTCGTCGGAATTTCCAATTTGAAATTTCGTCACCGAAATGCTTAAGTTACCGAAAAGTTACACAGTTTGAAAATTTGTTAAATGTAACAGATTTTACATGTCCCAAATGATCCACCGAATTTTTGTGTTAATTTAAGATGTAGGAAGTGACACAAATATTACGTAAAAACTTAACATAAAAAATATAATACTGTTATTATTTGTAAGCAACTTGTGAAAGCGTGTTTCTTCGGTAAAATTAATTAATTTATAATATATTAAATTAACATATATTTTATTCATTTATTTTAGAAATTACGTTTTCAATACATTATTTTTATATTAATTGTTCACTTATAAATTATGTTATTTTAACACATTAAGAAGTATATTGAATATGAATTCAACACAAAATATTCAAACAGCACAATCACGTTTTGTTAAATTAACACTCCGGTCTGATTCAACAAATTTTGACAAGTACCGCGGTTTTAATACAAATATAAAATGTTTTTTACTATGTACAACTTTTCTCTCGGAATATTTTTTCTGTATGAAAAAGAATTTCGTTTGAAAAAAATGTTTCACTTGAGCTTAGAAATTCTACCACCCTATATACGTCTCTGACCCACTACTGCTTTTTCTATTGCGCATCCTGAATTTTCTCGCTGCGACGCGATCCTATTGAGGAAGACTAAATTGCTCGTTTGTGCTAATGCACTTGATATCGTTTAATAGGCTGTTATGAGAACCGTCGAGCACGAACGAAACGATGTTGTCTATTCTCAACGGGAATTCTTTGTGTAATCGAATTTCTTGTATATTTGTTATATCTCTTAGCTTTATTACTTTATTTCGAATTAATTTCTTTCATCTTTAGCTTAATTTTTAATAACGGCATCGATCATTTTTAGTAACTTTAATTAACTATTTTAGTAACTATCCTCAATAATTTTAATCAACTGTACATTATCTATGTCATAACTCGAACGAGTTACGCGACAAAAATTTTTTGCAGATCAATAAATTCTCCGCTCTCCTTGAGAAAATAATTAATAGAATAATACTCAATTAAAATTTAATTTGTACGCTGAGTTTAATTACGCAACAGTTCATATTGCTGTATAAACCAATAATGTTAAAAGGTTTGCATTAATGCTGGTTAGGTAGTTGTCTACCTATAACATAGTATTGATCAACATGAAGGATATTAAGTATATCTTATTTAACAATTTCCCTCTTGTCTTCCGTTTCTTTATAAAACATCAATTGTACGATTTGTCTGTAGATATAATACTTACATCTTCTGCAATATGCATTATTCTGCTGGGTCAGCAAGGATCGATGCACCGCGAATCCTCGTCCTGACATTAATTCTCTGATCGATCATGCTTTATTAACTGAAAGCACACTATTTACAGTTTTAAAATAAAATTGATAACGTAAGGCGGTAAAAATTGTTTCCTTTTCACTTTATTCCTTATTATTTTTCTTCTAAGCTTCACCGCAAACGAGGAAATCCTAATTCCACGGATATCGGGAAAGCGATTAGAAATACCGAGTTACGGATATATACCTACGAAATACCCACGGACGTAGGCCGTCGCCGTCGTGTGTTGACTCGAATCCGACAATGCGATAGACTGTTAACGTGGCGAAACACCCGTGTCAAACATTTCCGCGGGAGCGTAATCGCGTTCGATCTCGAGCAATTAGCACCGCCAACGGTCATTAAATGTCGGCGCTTTCCGCATGAGCATCGTGCGTGCCCGTAAGAACGCCAATAACCGTGACAAACATAATCGCGTGCCATCGCATGTAAACACGCGATGCGAGCCGATTTACGCCAGATGGTCTGGGAATCTCATCTCATCCAGTGGACCCATGTGGAAAAATATTATTGGATTAGTGAAAAAACTATTGGAACGAATAGTGTACAACAGATTCGATTCGAATGGTTTTCCAATTATTCCTAATCGTTTTCCTGGTAGAAATTTGTTGAAACAGTTTGCCTGTGCGTGCGTGCGTGCGTATGTGTGTGTGTATGTGTGTGTGAACATCCAATCAATTACTATTTGATATTACTAATTTTTCTTATACAAAAATCGAGGAGTCAACCATCTCATGTATTGCCACCTATTGCGCACAATATTGCCAAGTATTATTAATGTATTGTTATGTATTGCTAGTATATTGTTAGCGTGTTTCTAGTATTGCTAGCATTGCTTGTGATAATAAATTAGCAATACATTAACAATATTTAGCAATATTGCGCAATATTGTGTAATAGGTGGTAAAATAACCCCTCGACAAAAATACTGCATAACTGAGAAAAGTAATAAAGTAATTATATCCAATTTGGCAGCTTCAGCTCCAATATTGATAAAAATTATATTCATTAGACGTGTTTTTGTACGAAACAAATGAACCTAAATGAGTGAAGAGGGCTATATTTGGACAAAGCGGGTCTTGATGCATAATAATAAAATTTTGTGTGAATTTTTACAATTTCCAATTATTGTTAATCGTTTCAGTTCACGATTGTTCACGTTAGGAAACTCGTCATATCGACTTAATTTAGCGATATGAGTTGTTTATATATTTAGTATTTTTTTGCTGCTAAGTAATTTAGTTCAGATTTTATACTTTTTTTGTGCAGCAATTACGAAAAAGCGTTACATCTTGATTGATATTCTAACCAGTTTTCTATTTAATTACTAGATAAAAAAAAGTATAATTGTACAATTACTAATCGAAAATTGTATCAAATTTTTATCAGAATTTTTCGCGAGTCCAATAATATTTTTCCATAAGGGAATACTCGTGAAATCTTGTCGTGTTTTTCGCGAATCCAACGAGAATGACCTCGAGATCGCGTTAAAGAATACACGAGAATTCCAAGTTTCTCTACACATGTAGCTCGAATTTGTATTCTTATGGAAAAAAAAACCTACAATTTTTTATCCTTTCATATTTATAGTTTCTTTCTTCTATCGTAACCTTTTGCGTATACGCCAACGTTCATCTATCGTTTCTATAGATTAGATTCAATGGTTGCGTACATCTTTTTTTCTTTTTTTAGAGTGGTCCTTTTGTAATTCATGAGCTCGAAACTCGCCTAGCTGACCTAAAACTCGCTTTGACATTGACTTCACGCAAATCGCATTGACCTAACATTTCAGTTTTATATTTTACCAATGCAATGCAGTGTTTTTTAATACCTTTAAAGATATTATAAAACTAGCATCGGACTATGCGTAAATTGTGGCGCGAGACAATTCGCGAATAATATGAATAACTGTGACTGCAAAAAATATCCAGCTAGATAATGGGTAATTTTATTGTTTTGCTCAGATAAAGAATCTTTTCAAATAGAGATCTAATATTTAAGATATTCTAGTATTTAAAAAATATCGTGTTCTTAAATTGATTATAATAAGAATTTTAATTAACTATTATTGCAATATAAACTGAAAAATAGATTAACCTCCACACCCATATACAAAATTATCATAAAATTATATATAGGCATTCACTGACTACTACTTGACTAGTAATCACTTCTTAACTATTCGTCAAGTTGCATTTGTTGTTTACCATTTTTACCAATTCGCCAGCAGGATACGTATTATGAAATTATTCAGAATGGATTACGATCGGAATTATTCTATTATTCCCTAGATTTCTATTATGTTTTCTAGGAAAATCGGAATAATTTCGACTGTTTGTTTTTCATATGAAATTAAAAAGCGCAAATTACTACAAATCGCACATAATAACTTAAACCAGAATCTGGATGAATTGTTTATTAAACTTAACACAGTTTAATTCTTTCAGGCCGCAAATCGAATAACATGAGATGGTGCGCAAATAAACAATTGTGTAAGAATTCATGTCATGTAAGATTGCAAGAAGACAATTATAGTGGACACTGTCGCTGGGCCGAAAATTGTATCGTTAAAATATAGGGCGCGATCGTTTTGTCGCTATTTTGCTATTTCGAGCTCCCGAGGAAATTCTCGGAGATGAAACAAGAGTTACGGCCATTTCGCGAAACTATTTCGAAAGCTTATAGCTACGCAACTATAAAAGAGCATGCTGTCACGTGTAAAAGAAGACAATCACGACATAATGTAATAACTGTTGCACATTAATGTATAACTGGAAGGAAAACTCGCTCGTGATCTTTGATCTTCCTCAAAGTAACAATTTAATATCGATAATTTCATAAAAACAACTTCCAACACATGCAGCATACGAGAAAATATTTTAATAAACAGATCGATAATTATTATTCTATGTACCCATTAAAAATCGATTTATATATAAGTATGTATACTTTTACGTAACTAAATTTTCATCGCGTTTATTACGTTTCATAGTTTTTTAAACTTTTGTCATAATGCCATTTGATTCGCTTCAGGCGTTTAACCTTCCGAAACTGACGTCAAAATCTGTAACACAATTATACTGACGTTGGGTCTGTGAGATCTATTTTATGTTAACTAAAACGCTAATTAATTTCAAGGAAACAAAATGACAACTCGTATGCAAAAGAATGAGTACTAAGTTTTGTTTTAATAACAATAATTTAAAGAACGCACTAATTAATAATTATATGGAAAATTTCACTCTAGTGAAATGAATTAGTTTTCATATATAAAATGACTTATTAATGTGAACAAAAGATATAGACACAAGAGGTTAAATAATAGAGTATAGTTTTCGATATATGGCTGATTTAATTTATATAACGTAACGACCGGATTTTACTGCATTTTTAAATATAATTAATTTAAGTATAAATTTAAGTATAAAAATAATTTTTAAACGAGTAAGTCGATTCAAATAAATTTTCACATGAATATTTATTAAAATTTTGTTAGTATGTATATATAAATAATTTGATTTAATTTGTAACTTTCTCATTAAAAGACCTAATTATATGAAAAATTGATGATGAATTAATTTTCACAAATGCTATAACTTATAATATATGATGGACAAAAGATGTCAGTTTTTAAGGTATTAGTGTATCAAAGATATAAAACTTGTGCTCATAGAGCATCTTTGATAATAAAAATATTAATTATTGAGCTTTTTGTTTATGATTTTTTTTGTTTATTACATTAAGTTACATTATATGGGAAAATAAATTCTTTCACCGAGACCTAATTTCCCATATAATTAGTGCGACGTCCTTTGCAGATGCAACCTAAAAAATATAGAGAATGTTTTTTAATTATAAAAAATTAATATCTTATAAATTAAAATCATATAACTTGACTTAACTATAAAATCATCATAATATCTCATACCTAAATTAAGAAAAATAATCCTATCTTCGATCGAAGTGAATCTTAAACATTATAATCATGATCAATTCTTATATTTAAGACTGTCTTAAGTACAGTTTTAAAATGTCATGAATTAGTCAGACAGCCGCATTAGCATCTTAAGACATTACTTAAGACGGTTTTAAAATAAGAACGGACTATGAATACCATCTTTAGTGTTTAAGTATTTCAGTGTGAATTTATATACTTTTCAATTCTGTAAACGGTGCGCCGAAATCTTTTTCAATCTTGAAACGCAATCATGAACAGAACTAGAATAATATCACATATTTAACAAACAATTTAATCATTTTTATATTCATAAGCGTCTGGAAAGATATTAATATTTTTATGCTATTATAAGCGTCTTAAAAATTGTAAATAATTTATTGCGAAAAGTATCTTATAACTAATTCCTATAATTATAAAAAATATAACCAAGTGGATCCAACAGACCAACCGTCAACTTCGGAAAATTAAATTACTGAAAGTCGAAACGGTGTTTACAATTCTACCTTACATTCTCACGTAATTAAAAATTGTTACATAGATATGAAAGTATCAGTTAAATCGTTACGTAACTTATCTATTCTAATCATAGTCGTAATATTAAGCATAGAAGAGACATGCTTATGATGTATACAAACGTACTGCACTTGGATCTGATCACGAAACACATGTTGCTTCGAAATATTTACATTCGTATTAATCACGTAATATTCTACGTATATTCCAAAGCCGACATGTCTTGTAATAGGAACATTGTGCATTACGTCGTGATATTATTCCGTTCTTACGCACGCACATGCACATATGCAACACGCTATTATATTAGCACGTTCTCCGCCATTTCTTCGCTCAAGACGAACCATTACTGCTTCACTGTGCTGGTTCTTCGCTTCGACTATCGAAAATCGCTAGGAAGATTTTCGTACGAGATACATACGTACTCCGCGTGCACGGTGACGCTCTGTGTCTCTTTAGCCCACGAGAGAGAGTGAGACATTATCATGTTTTCCGACCTCGTGCGTACGTACCTCTCCTTTTTACCCGCGCACGCTCCACTAATGTGTCGCAAAGGCGGTCGCGCGGTAGTTGAAAACGAGAGAGAGAGAGAGAGAGAGAGAGAGAAGACAAAGAGAGGAGAGGAGAGACAAAGAGAGATAGATAGATAGAGCGTTTATTACGATTCTAGGACGAACCCTCTAAGAACGACACGTAAGAATACACATTGCAGTGTCGTTACAACGATGAGAAAATAAAATAACAAAGAATTGTAAATTTTAAAAAGGATATAGAATAAGAGAGAGGGAATACAGTAAAAAATATAGTATAATTATAACGGCGAGAAAATAAAGTAACAAAGATCACAAGTTTTAATGACATGGAAAAAACGATTTTGCTAAACTATCTAAAAACGCAGGTAAATACCGAACCGAAAATAAATTTTGTCGAGCTGTTAAAAAAATTATGTAAGAAACTCTCTCTCTCTCTCAAATATGATGAACAATTCTGCAAAAAATTTTTGACATTCTAGCAATTAGTTTGAGCGTTCTACATAATTGTTTTGACAACCAAACAAAATTTATTTCCAGATCTGTATCTAGCTAAATTTTAAATATTTTAGCAAAACTGTGCTTTCCATGAGGAAAAGAAAAAATATGGAATAAAAAGAAAAACTAATACATAAAAGATAAAAAGTGAGAGAGCGAGAGAGAGGGGGGGGGAGGGGAGAGCGAGACGGAGCGAGGGTTGCCGAGTGTCGCCGAACGACGCACGGCGTGCGACGGGTGGGAAGGAGGGAGGAGAGAAGACGGAAGGACGGAACGTGCGAGCGAGAGAGGGGATCCACGAGCGTTCGACTGCTCCGCTCAGTCCTCGTCCGTCTGCCAGCCGGTGATCTTCCGTGCGAACGATCGACAGCTCGCGTGGATTTTCGCGTCGCTGCTCCGGTCAAGAATCGCAAGTTATACGTACTTCCGCGCCGCTTTTTTTTCCTCGACTTACCGCGTGATCGTTTCGATAATGAAAATTGATCCCGTCGATTCCGCGTCGCGTCGTTTCGGTCCTATCGCACGCTTTTTTTTTTTTTTTTTGCAAAACACTCGCGTGCCAGCGTGGGAGCCTGCGCCTGTCGCTACGGCCGCCATTTCTGTTTTCCGGGACCGTTTGGATTTCCCGCAACAGTGCGTCGCGGGAATTGATGGCTACGACAGCTAACGAAGACCAGCGGAAGACCAGCAAAGAGAAGGAGAAAAAGAAAGAGAGAGCACATAGGAAAACGTCGTGACAGCAGCTGTCATTGAAAATGCTACGAGGAGAGGTATGTGTCCACAACTCCACATATCGTACTGTTAACGAACGGAAAAATGTCCACTGACGGAAAGCGCGCATGATACGCGAATGCAATTCGTTCGTGAAATACTCGCCGGAATTCCGTCACTACCCTTTCCGTTACGTCAACTCGACACCGCAGGAAATTGATGAATCGTCGACGAACGAGCGTGCGAGCGAGCGAACAAGCGAGCAATAGCGCGAGTGTCAGGAGAGCGATTTATTTTTCATTTCGGTAGAATCAAATAGCAATGTTGGCCTTGTTGGCGAGACGTAATAGAAAAAATAATAAAGACAATGTCGAAGAAATACAAAGTGCAAATACATTTTATGTCAAGTGACGCGTTGTTCGTTTAACGAATATAAGAATAATTTAAACAGCGAAAAATTGAATGCATTGGAATTACATTCATTTGCAAGCTTAAGGTCCTTAAGGATGTAGCAGGTGTATAGTCTCTGCAAAAAGTAATTGGAAATTTATACTTTCCGTATAAAATTAAATGTCATATGCATATAAAACAGTTCAATAAGATCAATATTTATATTGAACGATATAATTTCATACGTTTATATTTAACAATATAATTTTATTTAATTTAAGTGACAATTAATTTTCTCATTTTATATTAATTATTTTTTTTAAATATTCGTTAAAATAATTTTTTATCCTGAGGATCAATCATGTAACTTTTTTCCTGGGGCGGAAACGTGAAAAGTGAAATTTTTGTGTATTGTATGTGTGTATATGTACATACATACATACATACGTAAAAATTTTCACTTTTCTCGTTTCCGCTCTGGAGAAAAAGTTACATGATCGAGAGATACTCAGATTTTAAATTTCGCCTTTTCGTATTACTTTAAAATACAATACAGAAAATCTGGATTTTTCATAATTTTTTATTTTATTAAAAAATACGTGTAATACATCTTAAGAAGCATATATTTAGACGAAACAGTTTTTAATACAATATATTTTGAAGATATCCCGATGATTCGTAAATACGGATTATATAATTACACATTGCTTAAATTCACAATAGGTTTATTCTAAAGGAAGATACTAACGGACTTCATTGATTTTAAATTATTATACGATTAATTATATGATATGATCGTTATAGAAGGATAACAAAATTGTACACGTTGATATTTGTCGTACGTACACATCATCGGAAAACAATGGCATGTGACACGTCACGAAACTAAATAGCGTTGACAGTCACACGAGCTGGTCTTACACGATCTTATAGCTTTGAACATCGTTCCGTTTAAATAGATAACACGTAAGTGCGAATTGCGACTCTTGTCGCGTTAGTTCGCTCGCGCGGAACTATGTATAGTCGTGAATCTGTTTCGATGAATTGGCTCGCATGATTTGTATATCTCACGTTAGTTATAAACGCGTAAAGGAAGACTTCATGCATGTAAAAAACGACGATTTGATAGACACTTTTTCACTTGTATATCTAGAAATACCGTACTCATTGATGAAAATCTTGAAAAAGGTACCTTACTCAGAAAAAATACTTATGTATGTTATATACATTTCATAGACACTCGATTATTTCAAATTATAATTATTGAGCTTTTGGAAATTTAATTTTAATATGTTATATATATTTATATATTATATGTATATTAAATATCTATTTCTTTTTATTTTATATGTTAGTCTCTAAAATTTATAGAGTCAATATCATTCTGAAGAGTGAAATCTCTAGAGTGAAAATTATGCCAGTCTTGAAAAAGGGTGGCTCAGTTTTCAATCTCTAAAAGTGAGATTCCACTAAGAATTTAAAGAGTATATTATACATTTTTCTTGTTTCATATATTTTTATACGAATATTTTTAAAAGTATATAAAACAAAAAATAAAATAATATAGAATATAATGTATGTATAATATAAAATAGAAAAAAAAACTTATTGTTAATATATGTAATATATAAATATATATATAATATAAAGTATCGGTTTTTGTTACGTAATATTAAAAGACAGGCAAATTAGGAGTAGATTATATTTCAGTTTTACATGTATAATTATTAAATTATCAAAGCAGATTTTGATGACAATCAAATTTGATTTTATAAAGGCTATATGTAGGTCAAGGATCGAAAAGGAAATCGCGGAATCGATCTACATTATACACTCGTCAATCATACGTGTGTAAATGGGAATTACTAATAAGTATACATACGGAACCGTGCAATCGAAGAAAGACCTGAAGTAGAAGTAATGAATGTACAAGCAACGGGAATGTATATTAAGATTCGAGGAATATGGTTATTTGCTATAATGCGCCAATTACAAAGCGATTACCGATTACCAATGTAGTTAGGTATAGGATGTTGGGTAGATGGATAGACAAGCTTTGCTCACTGGCTCTTTTGCATAACTAGGTCTTTTGTTAGCAGCAAGTAGCGCAATCCACAGCGAACTGTATTAGTTATGATAGTGTTTTATTACTTCCTACACTTTCAATGAAGATAAACTCGCGGAAATAGGGGAGCAAC
The DNA here is from genome assembly GCF_001594055.1 of Mycetomoellerius zeteki. Lineage (NCBI taxonomy): Eukaryota > Metazoa > Arthropoda > Insecta > Hymenoptera > Formicidae > Mycetomoellerius > Mycetomoellerius zeteki. Next base: position 360,896 of record NW_017257416.1, on the reverse strand, counting down.
TCGATTTTAATTTAAATTTCATGTTAAATAAGAGATGATAAATCCACTCTCTAAATAAAAACTTGATCAATATGATTTTTCAATTAATTGAAAGAGAAGATTTTATTACTTCAGCTTACATGTGTCGAGATCTTATAATTTCTCTTAAATCACATACATCCATACCTTCTAATTAGTGGCTAATTAAAGATCCGCTAGCTAAATATTGCTATTCCCTAAATCTAAACTTAAATCTTTATAAAGATATATAAATTTTTTTATTGTATATATCTAATATCCTGTTTATTCAATTTATTACACAATTTTCACTTAAAATTCCAATTTTTTGTCTTCACTAAAAAAAAGTCTGGTTGAAAATGGAGAGACTAGAAGATTCTGATTATATCAGTCAACATTCCGGTTATTTCAACTGGAATTCTAGTAGATTTAACTAGAAAATTCGTTTATTTTCAACCAGAATTCCAATTAATCCAACCAGATACTCTCTTTTCTTAGTGTTCATGTTAATTAGAAAATATCTTTTCTAATAACAAAAATTTTTCTACATTCATCCTACGCCTGAATTCTTTTCTCTATCCTTCTTCCTTTTTTTCTTTTCTCAACATTTTTCCGTAAATTAAAAGGTATTTCCAATTAGTACTCGAAAGACCAGAGAAATATTTGTCGAACTTGTACAAAAACGATTTATCGGGCGAAACTTCTATTTATCCATACTCTTGTTTCATTTTTCCTATTTCATTCCAATTTACCTTAAGTACAGGGGAGAGAAGGGTTATAGCCGAAAACGGGGCAAGTCCGAGAGGGCATGGATCCACGAAGAGCGGCGATTACGGCGAACGTGCCTTTATTTAGACAGGCAGCCGTCGATCGAACAGTAGTTTCCGATGTTCCTCGAGCGAGGAGAATTAACAACTCGACATTCAAGCGTCCGTGAAGAACGAGCGATGAGATCGAAGAGGTGAACGCACTGGCGCGAAATTTACGTCAGGCGTGCGCGTGTGTGCGATACGCACGTGCGCGCTCGCCCGCCCGGCTCGCTCGCGCGCGGCACGGCGGCAGTGTGCGTGCGTGCGTACGTGCGTAGGATCGTTTGATCTTTGCGAATGGCGCGAGTAAATCCGCGTATTATTAAATAGATAACCGGCCATAAATTCGGCCGGGTTACATAAAGACGCGCAAAAGTGCGCGTTAAGGTCCGACCGTTCTATTTCTGTGCCGGCGACCAGGGCGCGTTCTAGGACAGTGGTTCTCAATTGCATTCCTCGTCGGAGGCGGAAGTCCGGCGCTACCTACTTTACTCCTACTGTTGTTCGGCAAATATCGAGCGATCGGTTGTGAAATCGCTTCGAGCGATCTGCATTCGTGCGTAAAATCGCATCACGGAATTTAGAGATTGAGGGATTATTGGAAATTAGCGGATAATTAAATGGAATATTTACTTTAAATATTTAATTTAAATGGAATATACTTAATTAGTACCTCAATCCTCATTAATTGACTGCCATTAATTAACACATTAATTTAAATAACAATTGCTGATTTTTCAATTCACTTTACACTGGAAAAAATTACTAAATTTTAATACATATCTTTTAAATAGTATTAAATAAACATTTACTTACAGTAAATAAATATTTACTCAATAAAAAAAAGATAACTAGTGAAGTTAATGTTTCTTGTACCAAAAAATAAATAAATGTTTACATTTAGTAAATATTTACTTAGAACTATTCAAATAAATATTTATTAAAATTTAGTACACCTTTTTTTCAGTGTACCTATAATATAAATATTTTAAATTTTGTTAGAGAGGAGACTTTTTACTGTTATTATAGATTAATAGTAATTTAATACTAATGAATAATGTATATTAAATATATGTTTATTAAATTAAATAATATATTAGTAATATTAGTATACTATAATAAAAAATGAATGCATGCTTTTTGCTCAAACCACATAATTTGTACATCGCTAAAAAATTCGGACATCGAACAATACTTATACAATAATTATGCTTATCTCGTTATACTATGTATAGATAATTTATAGTACTGTAATAAATAAACATAATCTCATCTTCACAATAAGTGACATTAAATTGACGAATGTTTTTTGGCGAATAAATAATTTTTGCCATCTACGGATGGAATAATCAAAATCTTTTAACTCGATTCTATTTTTCATAAATTATAAACGCTAACGCGATTGATCGCTTCTAAAATGCGTGGTATCGTGCGTACGTAGTTTGAATTCGTGCGTGCGTAAAAGTCACAGGTCGTTTCCGTAGCTCGATAAAGCAGCCGATTAGACAGCCACTGAATGAGAAGGGAATAACACCGCGTGTTCGCGGTTATCATCGCTCGCTAGGTCTGTTTGCTTTTTATCAAACGTCGCGCGCGATAATTTCTTCTTCAAATTGCAAGAGCCATGGGGCCGAGTGACTACGCGTTTTTCTACGCACTTTTGCGCGCACAGATGCAATCGCGCTATTCTTTCTCGCTTCTGGCGTGACACAGCGGATTGATTGCCAATCTGACGTGTATAGAAATGATTAATTATTGATACCTAATCTGATTTGAATGACTTAGACGAGCAAATAATTATTAGAAATTCCGAAACGGTACTACCAGACGAGAGAGTATCACATAAAAAAATTAGTTCAGCTCAATTAGGAAAACCGTTGAAAGAGATAAAAAGAAAAACGAGTAATGTCCATTGATATCTATGTGGATTAATTTTAATCTTTGGTTTACTCACTTTTTTTCTAATTTTAACAAGCGAACTGAAGTGTCAAATTTTGATTTTAACGAAACTTTGTACATTTGTAAGTTACTCTCTGAAATTCTTGCAGTGAAAATACTGCCACTAAAGAATGAAAAATTTGCACTCTTTAATAAGAGTGGCAGATTTTCACTCTTTTTTGGAGTGAGATTCACTTCAAAAGAGAATAAAATCTCACTTCAAAAAAAGAAAGGGTAAAAATCTGCTACTCTTATTCAAGAGCTCTTCTTTCAATAATGGCAGTATTTTCACACTTTTGGAGTAAGATTTCACTTCAAGAAATTTAGAAAGTACATAAATAGATGAAATGTCAGTTGTGGCCCAAAAATGGTTTTGAAAGGTGAAATCACATAAGAAATGATCATTTTTGGATCGTATCTAACATTTTCTAAATTCATCTATTTACGTAATTTTTAGATACAAAGTATCATTAAAATCAAAATTTGACACTTCGCAAAATTTCCGTTAGAAAAAAGTAAAGACTAAATTAAATCGAGATTAAAATTAATCTACATCTAATAGAAGTAGACATAAGAAGGAAAGAAAAAGAGAGGTAATAATATCATATTCCAAAAGAAGCAAATATCCGCGTTAAAAAAGAAGAATGCACACAGACGCAAGAAATAGCTCGCGTAAAACTGGTCTAAGATCCATCTCTCTTGCTCTTCCTCTCTTTCTCGTGTCATACAGATTTTTCCGCGGCGCCACATTATTGGCGATGGTCCAACCGAGGCGGTAGCTCCGTGCCTCGTCTATTTTCGTTGATTCTCCGATCTTCTTGAAAAGCTAGCCCAACAAAACTAGTCGCGCTTGCCCTCGATACTCCTTCCGCCAATGACATTTAACGAACGCCGCCGCTTTGGCGGCCGTACGCGATTAATACCGCCATAAAGATGACGATAATCGTGACGAATCGGCGTCGCACGTAACGAATACTGCGGATAATAAAAAGTATACTTTGCGCCAGGCATATCTATCTCGCCTGATTCCGATAGTTCAAAACTATCAATACCCCCGATACTTCTCGCTATATTCGCGATGAAAGCTTTTTAAAGACAGAACAAGTTGCATGTACGTGCTCGCGCATATATGAGTGGCAAACAGGATAAATCACTATATTTATGTCCTACTAATATTTGCTAAATGTCATTAAAATGGTACCGGCTGCAAATATGGCCTTCTAGAAGAGAATTCAATAAATTCAAACGACATTCGTTATAAAATTAATTGTGCGATTTCAAGCTATTCGAATAAATCGAATTATATAATTCTATTAGTATTGAAAATGAAGAGTTTCCGGGAATTGAATTTTATGAAAGCATAGAAAATCATATTCTTTATTTAGTTATATAACTATGGATGATTTTATGAAAAATTTAATTTAATCGCAAAATTTAATATAAATTAAAAGCATTTGTTACAAATGATTCTTAAATTTTTCATGAATCTCGTCGATTTATCGGAATATCCTAATTTTAGGAACAATTCAAAATGTGATGTTCTATCCGGTGCATCTCTGATTTGTTCGCTCGTTTTCGTGTAACCAGATCCGGAATCACACAAACCTTAATTTATAATTAAGCTGCGCGGTGAGAGAGAAGAAGAGAAAAGAGGAGTGCAAGAAAAAAAAGATTAAAGGAAGCATTCTCCTCGAGAGGGGCGCTGGCTAGTCTGCAGCCAGTCTGAGAATCCATGTCTTTAATTCGCATATGTGACTCAAGCGTCTCCTTTTTCCTGTTCTCTCTGTCTCTCTGTTTACTTATCCATCTATCTATTTGAATTTTAAACTATTTTTAGAAAGCTGTCGGATGTCTCTTGTCTTTCCTCCTCTCTACTTATCTATCTATCTTTTCCCGTTATTGTTCCTTTAAATAATTATAACTAAATTATAATTGAATTCTGTGATTATAACGCGAAATAAAATATAATAAATATAACGCGAAATAAAATATAATAAAGAGATTTTTTTTATCCTACGATTTTATTCAAAATCAATCTACCTTTTCTCTCTCTCTCTCTCTCTCTCTGTTTCTCTTTCTTTCTTTCTTTCTTTCTTTCTCTTTCGGCACTGTTGCCCCGATCGCTCGTTGCACGCACCAACGCTTTTCCCTCCGTGCAGCATGCGGCATGCAACAGGTATCCGCGCTGACGTCAGGATGAAGCGAGAGGGAGATACGCGACGCCCCGCCGACAAAGACGGGGTGATCGGATCGGAGGCGCACCGGCACGGCGCGGCGGAGGAAGTATACAGGCCGAGAAAGAAAGAGAAAGAGAGAAACGCAGCGGGGGGACGCATGGAGGATCACACGCACATGCGAGACCCGGCCTGCACATGACTCGAAGCGTCGGACTGCATCCGCCGTCTCTTTCCGTCCCGCGATTGTCCTCCCTTCGTCTCTCGTCGCCACCCCGCCGACGAGCTCCGGGGCTTAACTCGAACCGAGTTGTGTCACCGCGCCGCGCTGTGTTACGAGGCTGTTATTCAACGCGCGCGCGAAAATATGCGACGGGCAGAGACGTATGCGTCAACGACGGTGCATGCTTATTGCGCAGGCTGATCGATCAGGAAAACCGAATCGAAAGTCGATCGTTGAAATTTTTACGCGTAGAGTCGAGATATCGATGGAAATTCGTAGCTATCACTCGAACGGAATTTCGCCTAATTTGTTTTGTTGTAACTTTTTATTATTAATTTTTAATACTTAATTATTACTTAAATGACACCCGCTGATCTTTTGAATTTCTCACTAAATTGTAATTTCGCTTGGACGAAATTTCGCTTAATTTGTCTAGTAATTTTTTATTATTAATGTCCACTTAAATGATACTCACTGATTTTTCAAATTCCCCAGAATTTTTTAAATTAATCAAGATATTTATTTTAAGAAGTTTTTGCATTGACAGAAGCATACATTGAAAATTGCTTCAAAAAACTGCCGGCAGGTAATTAAAATATTTTTCTTACTACGGCATCACCTTGTACGGTGCATTTCTTGCGTGCATTTCTGTCGCGCGCGCGGTTATGTTTACAAATTCCTCCGGACTTGTCCGGTAGTCAAGCCCGCCGACATATCCGTTACTGTAATTCCGCGAACTGCTTTAACAACGTCATGAATCACGAAATGACTCCGTGCGCCGTAATGTATGCGCGCAGAAACGAGAGATAACAGGCGCTGCCATTATTTTCGTATGCGATTACTATTCCGGACGTGACGCGGCTGTGCCGTGTGAGTCGCTTCCAAACGATAGTAATACTTATCGATAACGACATAGAAAGTAGTGAGGGCAGCTGAATCACTTTAAGCTAATCACTGAAAAAATATAACATTTAAATACAAGATAGATCCGGTTCCTCGCGATCAAAATTGTTACAGTCGCAATAGAAACGATTATTTTAATTTTAAATAATCTAATATCAATATATATATATGTATATATATAAGGATTGATTTTATTATGCATAAGATATATTTCATGCTTATCGAATCGTTTTATTTTATGAATTCTTGGATGAAATTATAGTTCAATAAAAACGTCGTACCAACAATAATCTTTAAGTAACTTGAGAAAGTTTATCGAAAATTAATCTCGGAAATGTCGCTAATAAAAATTTATGTAAGTAATTAATATCGGCAAAGCAAAAATAGAAAGAGGGAGAGAGAGAGAGAGAGAACGTCTCATTGAGATTATTTGATATTATTATGATATCAAGTATAAGAGAAATAATTTCAATCAGAAGTTTGATTAATATAACTAAAAATAATTTTACTTTTTTAAATATTTAGTAAGTATTAATGTAAAAAAACAAACATAACATGATGTAACCAACTTATAATAATTACTAATTTATAATAATTACTAAATATTTAGAAAATTATTAAAATTATTTTTAAAATAAAAAAGAACGGCTAAAAGAAGCAATATAATATTATATAATATAAAAAAATTCAATATCTTTATTTTGAAATCGAATGTAAAACGTGTCAACCCTTAGTCTTTATCAATTGTTAAAATGAGAATTAAGACCGAATTATGAACTTTAACGTACAAAATGATAGTGAGACAAAAATTATCTTTGATTACATTAACCAAACATTTGATTGAAATTATTTCACTTAACATTCGATAGTTATTTTCAGATTCTTTTTTCAGCGTTCGCTAGTAAATGTCGATTTGAAATCGTTCAGACAATTTGTAAATATGTATATATAAATCCTGCAAAATCGATCCGGCTCGAAATTGCTACGTTTGACGTTTGCCCTATTACAGTAACAGGCGAGAACAAGGAAGAGAACGTGGGGCACCTCCTCCCTTTCCGCTTACGAACGAGCGATGTAAATCTCTCTTTCGGAACATAAGTTTAACAGTGCGTTCGCGTGAGAGAGCGACGATCTCGGGTGCATATCGGGGCGCGAGAGTAGGACGCGCGGGCTCTCGGAACAAAGCACATTTCGCGTGCAAGTACATGACTGCATGTATAAAATAGGGTACGGGCATGTACAGTAAGCGCAGCAGACCGTCCCGTCTCGTCGCGGCTCAGACCTTAATGACGTCATTATCTCTAATTAGAATTCCCACAGTGGTAATCGCCACACGGGGGACGCCCCGTTACACCTAGAGACCCTCGTGGATAGTATCGATGTTTTTCTCACTTGCTATACCGAAGTGTTGTGCATCCTTGCGTGCCCGATACTTCACTTCCGGTTAAAGTCAGGCACGCTGATCTCGCTCCTAAAACGCTGAGTAATCAGATAATTCCGAAACGGTATGTATTATCATGCATATATAATATCGGTATAATGCGCAATCCATTATTGATTTTTTTATTTTGATATTGCAAAAAAAATATTGTTGCTATTATCATAAGTCAATATTGTGCGGTATCTTCACTTTGGCGGAGTACGTATAGTTTTCTGTCATCTTTATTTTTTACATACCATTAAAACTTTAAGGTTCGTCAAATTTAGTATCTAGAGTTCGTACACTGTTAAATTCATAATGTCAAAATTATACCTAATTTTGAGTTATTTTTAATTATTATAAATCGCCACTGCTCCTACCCAATATATCAATTTGACTAAAACAATGGAATTAAACAATTTTAATGGAAAATGTATCTTTGATACTCTCTACAGCAGTGTGAAAGTTGAAATATCGGTCACTTTGCGAACTTTCTCTCTCTCTCTCTCTCTCTCTCTCTCTTTTCTCTTCTTCTACACTGAAAAAAATTTTATTCATTTTTGGTCCAATGAATGATCGTTAATCAATGTCCGACTTAATGTTCGACTTAATGTATTGTAGTTAATTCATTGATACAGTAACCGGATTCATTTATACAACTTATATATTCATTCTTGCAATGAATTCTAGTAATAATTTTATAATCTAAATTATGAGAATTCATTGGACCAATTTTCATTATTTTTTTATAATTTAATGAATATTTTATTGTATTTACGTACAGTTTTGGTTCAGTGTATCTTTTTATCTGTCGTTAGATTATGTATCGTGTAAAACGAGTCGCTGAGCATAGTCCACGCGTGATAGCATGCCGGTAACAAGAATTGTGTATAGGATAAACTGCGGATGAGCAATCTGGTCTATGTGCGTCGCACGCTCGTAGTTACATCATCGAACAACTGTCTCTCTTTTTCTCTTTATCTATCTTTTCTTTCCATCTCTCTCTCTCCTCTCTCTCTCTCTCTCTCTCTCTTTCTGCAGAATGTAATGATAAAAGTGGATCATCGCGAAAAATATTCCTCTTCCGAAGGCTTCGCCTTCCTCTCTCTCGCCATGTCGGCCATGCGCACAAAAATTCGTCTACGAGTCGCTGCCGTCGTCGCCGCTGTCGTCGTCGCGAAGGTCACAAGAAAATTGATTTCGGTCGCGTTCCTTGCTTCTATCTCGTTCCACTAATTCGATCCATCCGATTCGATAACGGGTGTCACAAGAAGGAAAAAACGTGGACTGTCGGTTAAAGTTGGATGTGTACGCAAGGAAAACCAGTAGGGTGTCGGGTATCGCATAGTTCGCAACGAATTGAATATCTTCAGGAATCGCAACGCGTAATTCAACCCTAAATTAGAAATGTCAAGGGATTCGTTAAATTAAAATCAGATGATAAAATTCTCAAATTTGTATAAATGATTCTATGATTTCTTTTAACGTAATTTTATGTTTATAGGTAATAGGATTCCTATATAATTATGTAAAATTAAATTGTGTTGCAACTCAGATAATTCAATCGAAAGAACAGTTTTGCTGAAGTATCTAAAAATTTAGCTGTATCTGAAACTATTTTGGCTAAATGTGTTTGGATCATCAAAATAGTTACGCAGGAGGCTCAAACTGGTTGCTAAAACTTTTTGCAGCATTGTCATTAACGTTTAAGCATTTTATAATTATTTGATGATTGAAAAAAATTATTTTCAGATCTGTATCTAGCTAAATTTTTAGATACTTTAACAAAACCGTTTTTTCTATATGCAGATTTAGCGATTTAAGATATTTAAAAAATTGATGCTTTTTATTTAGTATAACTGCTAGGTTTAAGATTATACATCGATAAAAAAAAGAAGGAAAGTGGGAAATTAATTTTGCTTGCTTCATCTAGATCGTTTACAGAAAAACAGCTTGTTCTTATGCATCAAATATAATCGGCTGCGCATAGATTAACGCCGGCACGATATTTGCTCGCTTGGGTTTTTCACGGAACCGCGGATGACCGACGCAATGGCGCGTCTCTCTTTTTATTATTCTCCGTATCGCCATTCCCGGGGTCGCCTGTCGTTGGCGTCGTTTCTCCGCCAACGTCACGCGACAACTATGTGCGCGACACACCATTCTTGGAGACGTGCGACCAGGATTGCAAAATGCCTTACGCTCGTAGTTTGCTGTCTGTAGCCACGGCACATCCTACATCGACAAAATGTGCGTAGTTTCGTCGTTGCGTCAGTTTTTTTAAGCGATTCAATCATTTGGACATCGTCAGGAATGTGTAACATAAGTCTGAATCACGGTTTATGAATAGATAATGTTAAGAGATTACCATGATCTCTTAATTTTTTAAGTAGAAGAATCCTATTTTTGAGTTAAAACAGATATCAATAATATTCATGTGTAAATTTATAAATACACTTTTAGTTTCATAAATTGCGCGTCGATCCGGTTTGTCGGACTTGAAACGCAATCATAAACTAAAGCTGGAAATAACATCACAAATTGCATTGATCATCAATTTAATGATAATGCTAATAAACATCATCAATTTAATGATAATGGATGCTAATAAACATCTTAACTGAAAAGAATTTATTGCGAAAAATAATTAAATTTATAATTAATGTAACTTGTAATGTTATTTTCATCTTCAGTTCATGATTGCGTCTCAAGTCCGACAAACCGCCGAATTGACGCGTGATTTATAAAACTGAAAAATGAGTTTATGAATCTGCATATGAATATGTACATATATTAATATAATATATAGGTATACGAACATCAAGATCTACTTCTACCACAAAATTCGATTCTTCCTCTTTAATTTGATTTATTCTTATTGATATAATTTCCACTTATAGTCTTAATTTGTTTTTTGCTTAGTGTGAATCAAATAGTATCTAAATAGTATCTAAATAGTAATAGTTTCTTTCATATTACAATCAATAAGACGATAAATCTCTAAGGAAAAAGTATGACAAAATTAAGCTTTAGGGAGTCAATGAGATAAATAGTGCGCAATTATTTAATACAAATATTAATTTAATAAATTTACATAAAATTTACATGATAAACATTCTGTAAGAGCTACTTGTAAATTATTTAAAATGTTAAATGTCTTTTAAAATGTTAAAAAATTCGTATCTCTGTACTTAGTTTAATGTATATGTTTTTTATTATGATATAAATGAAGTAAAATTAATCCGTACGTTCTAATTTTCTACAGAGTCAAAGGAAGCTGCTGAGTAAATCTCGCGGATATTCTAACCAGGTCCAAAGAACTATTCTACGAAAAGGTAATAGTTTCTAATATCCTGATCGCTAATCTTGAGGTATTAGACCTCTAAACGAGATACACGAAAGACAGTCGCCACATCTTCGCGAAAGAGTGCAATGTGGGTCGCGAGGGACGTGGCAAAATGCTGCTAAACATGATCATACATGTCGGAAACATCTCGTGCTAGCTCTATTCGTTCCGTAATATTCTTCTTAAGCTTCATCTGCAGACATTTCATCTCGAGATCTGTCGAGATCACTGTCGTCATTATCCATGCTTTCGTGATCTTGTTTGCTCCTGCTTTGAATTATAATTACTTTGGTTCTCGTGATGTCGAGTCATTGATGCTTCTCGAAAACAATCTATGATCGATATCACAAGATGAATCATCCTCCCTAGAACGCACACAAGGAGAATACATTTTTTTTTATTCTTCCACGTGATGTTTGTCTTACAATTAGCCTTCGATCGGTAATGTGAAATTTTCATACTTCGTCTGCATTTAAATCTTCGAACTTCAGTGCAGATTTTTGTATTGATCCAGATAAAAATCTGAAAAAATTTCTACATACTTGTGAAAGCCTTAACAATGAGTTTTTACTGTCACAGAAGTCAGATTGTACTTTACTTATTTTTTACAGATTCAAATTTATCTAGCAAAATTTATAATTTAAAAATTCGACCAATATTGCCACAATGGAGGGTTAATAATACTTAACTGGAGAATGTTTAATATTGTAGAAGACTAAAGATTCTTGAGAAAAGATAGCGTTCGATCGAGGTTTTTTTTTTACTATGAAAGAGCTCTAAATTCCAAGCGGAATATTTAATTATAAGTACGTAATTGCTCACTTCAGAATGTATATTCTCTATACTTATATTGCCAATGTACGTGACGGGAACAGAAGTTAGTCACGGCGTGGTGCCGGGAATTGAGCACCTCTGGCATGCTTAGACGCCGTTGTCGTCGCGGTTGGATCTTTAAACTTTAAAAGCCAACGCGCCGGCCGCGTAGCTATTGACGGCTGGACCAGGGCTCCCCCTCTTCCCACCTCGTTCCGTCCCCCAGCCCCACCTCAACAACGTGAGAAGGCCCTTTCGAATTTTCTCCCCTCTACTTTCTCCACCTCCATCTTTCTCGTTCTTTCGTGTCGGCCTCTTTCTCGCTGTTCGCGAGCACTGTGAAGCTACCACCGAGTGGCCGCTTCCACCGCGATTATGCAAAACAATTATTGTGGAATGCGGTCAGCTGTTCCCAGACGCACGCTGACGTCACGCGCGTGCTCTCTCACCCGGGCACGTGCTCCCGCGTCTTCCTAGAAAAGAGCACGCCTGCCGCACAAAAATGCACGCCTGATATCCGTTCTCTTAACTTTTCTTTCGCTTTCTTCATTTTTTTTCGACGCAGCATTAAATTGGATCAGCGATCTTTTCCTATAAACCCATATTACGCATCGCGTAACATGAGTATATGAGGAAAGATCGCTGACCCAGTTTCACTATTGAAATATCTTTGAAAAGCGCTATTTTAAATTTTATTAATCTTATGTGACGTGACATTCCGATGTAACATGCGAAAATAATGTAGTATTGATGTTCCCTGATATAACATCTTCGATATACGATAATTCGATATTGAATAATTCAATTCTAGTGTAATACATCAAGGTAACTCTATATTGAGGTATCTTTACCGAGATATCAATATGTTTATTAGATATGTGAATAACACACTTATTTTTTCACTTTATTATAAACTACAGAGATTGAAAAAATGTGGTATTTTTAAGTATCAACAGTTGCTTAGATAACAAAATATCGCATCGTTCTTCTTTCGTAATATTTATTAATCGTCAAAAGCACGCCAGGAAGAACAAAATGTTTAATTGATTCACGATTCAGTCACGTGTTATTTGAGTTTACAAGAGATAAAGAGCATTTTGTATGTTCTTTTGCTGGAATCACGTGAGTCGTTTCCGTTTTCTCGCGAGATAATCTGACCTCATGTGACAGTGTTATGCCATATAAAGAGCTATCGGCACTATGTTGCAATCGTAATATATTACACCTTTTTGTAACACTCACTTGTGAACAAGACTGAACATGTAAAGCGTTTTCAGGACAGTCAGCAACAAATAAAGGAAGAGAATTCATTTTAAAGCTCTATAAAATCTACAAGTCAAGCACAGTGATCTGCACTGTTCCTTCTCACTTTAGTGAATAGAAATATAAAGTAGATCTATGAAGTTATATATTTTCTAAATTTTTAAATTTTTTTCAGATATAAATGATCCTTCATAGAACCACTAATGCGTTTTAATGTTTATATAAATATTTTATCCTATTTGTTCCATTTTTTATATTTTATACTTATCAAAAAATCTTTTTTTCTCTTTCATAAAGTATAATTATTAATATTATCACGTAAATGTTATAAAAAACAATAATATAACGTATGGACAATGAGAGCGTTACACAGCGCGGCAATTTATACAATAGTCTAATGTACAGTGACTGTCGATACCAGTTTATTTGTACAAATAAATATTTGTATATAATAAATTTTTAATATATATTTACATTATGTGAATATTATTAGACTATTGTATAAATTGCGCACCAATTACCGCGCTGTGTAACGCTCTCATTGTCCGTACATTATATTATTGTTTTTTAATTTCGAGAGCTCGGTTAGTATTTAATTTTGATTGTAAATGTTATAATTTATATAACGTTTAACAGTGACTATCGTATGTTATATAAATTATCCGAATCCAACTTTGAAAGTCAGAACATGCTTCGCTGTAATACCGTCGCTTTTATTCGCGATACTTCCGTTTTTTATTTGCGTCTCGAGGCGCTCCAGCCTTGAAGCCTGATACACGTGCCGAAATTACACCAATTGCGTATTTACGCTCGGCAAAAACCGAGCAATTCTACGATGGCAAATGCCTCGTTGACGATTCCCTGTTTCTCACAATAGGTTCCCTAATCCCAGCGTAAATAGACGGCTTACGAAATGCGATCGATAGTGGATCTTAATACCCTTTGCCAAAAAATTTTTACTCTCTAAATTTCTTAGAGTGAAATCTTACTTCAAAAGAAGAAACTGCCACTATTGAAAGAGAATGAAAATATTTGCACTCTTGAATAAGAGTGGCAGATTTTCATTCTTTTTTGGAACGAGATTTGGAGTGAGATTTCTCTTTTTTTGGAATGAGATTTACTCCAAAGGAAAGAAATCTCACTCCTTTTAAAGGAACTTTATTTAGTATTAATCAAAATAAATTTAACACGCTTTGCAAAATATTTTTAATATCTCTCGCAACTTCTCCCGTTGATAATAATTAATATAAAAAAATAGCATTATAAAAAACATCGTAATAAAATATATTATAATATCGATGTTTATTTTAATACGAACGATAATAACAATATAATAGATTTTAGATGATATAAGAATTGATTCAAAGTGGCTTAGAACTCGAAAAACGGCTAAGAATATTTCTTATTGAATTACATAATTTTTTATATCCATAATTTACAATCTCAAATACGCATTACGTAAAATAGTCACCAGAAGAAATACTTCTCTAAAGTCGAGAGTATTATTGGTTGACCTGATTTTCATCGGTGATTTAAATCCGTTCCATTTCAGAGAGATACCACAAATGTATTCTATATGGCGAAAGGATCTCTAAAGAGACGTCGTATTTGCGTCGTGAGAATATCCGCGGTGAATTTCTCACTCTCGCAGAGGGCCTCCGCGATTGGTCGCGAAAACCCGCCTCTATTACGCAGTAGAGCCTCCATTGCTTCAATGATAGTAGAAATATTGGTCGGAGGTGGGTCTTTAAAAAATTAGCGAGGATCGGTCCGCGCATGGGTTCGTTCAACTCTTTGTCTGTCTTTCTCGCACTCTCGTGAACACACGAATATTTTTCCCCTCCTCTCTCCCACTCGCACAAATCTCTCCCTCCTCTATAGTTCCTCTAGTTCACTCTCCGACGTTCTGGGCGCGTCCACGGAACGCTTCGCCGAAATGAGTCTATTTTTCTATCTCTTCACTATTTTTCTATCTCTCTTGTTTTTTATTCTTGTTCAGTTAACCAATCGATTAACTTTCTTCCATGCCTATACATGATTTTTTTATAAGATTTTATTCTTGTAAGCTTCTATTTTTTTATGAAAATTCAAATATCTCACATCTGAGAAATCTTACAATTGAGACAGAGAGGAAAATTTTTCTCTGTACAAGTTTCTTTCGTACGAAGTTAGAAATTATATAATACCTATCTTTTAAAAGGAAATGGAAATGACTAGAATTACGGATGCGCGCCTAGAAAAGTGTAAAATACATTCGCGCGGGAATGTACCTCGTAATGCGTTTCTTCCTGGAACTGACGCCATGACCGGAAGGTTTCTATTTGAGTCATTGAATTCACGTGAAATTGGACACTGCTGTATTTCAGGAAAACATTTCAGTTTGACGTTTAGTGAGTGTGACTAACGCTCGGTTTGTTTCACCAGCAACAGATAGGGACGATTTGTGTGTGTATAATAATAAGTTCATTTCCTGTGACCGATAAGAGATAGAGAGCAGATGTGTTTACGGAGCAGTCAACGATTTTATTATACGAGCTCGAATCGAAGGGAGAAGGCAGCATGCGGGTATACGTTCTGCGATTCGCGGGATGTACGCGGGTAAAATTTAATAAATGCAGAGTTCGAAAAGTTAAAAACTCGGCAAGTAATGAGAATAGGTCCAACTTCTAATAGTTATTACAAGAAGATATTTTGTCAATAACATTGTATTTTCAATCGCTGAAAAATGAAAGGACAAGCAAAATTAATAACAAACACAAACATCATAACAAATAAAAAGTGAACTAATAGAATATCTGTAAAAAATATAAAAATATTTTTTATCATGTCATAAATGTATATCTTTTATTTACATCTTTTCAAATGATCTTTCTTTTCCTTCCTCTTTATTAAGGACAGGTCTCATAAAATTGCGTTGCTTCGAAATTCTACCGTATATACATAGAAAATTATATAAATAAGAGCATAAAATATGCATATTGATGTATAACAGAAATTAGAGACAATTCTTAATTCAGATTACAATCGTTGTAACCAGCATTGCTTTATTGCGACGGAGAATTTCTCGGACAATTATTATTTTCCGGAGCATGGACGATAGTGGTCGTAACAATACGGTATCACTGTTGTTAAGATAACCGAGGAGACGACGCGGTTCCCACGTACCGCCGTCCGTACATTGTTGCTTGAAACTCGCCCGTGTTGAATAACTGCAGGGGTACAGATCCTTTAACCGGCATTTTGCGCCCGGTGGATGCCGCCGGGGACCTTCATAGCCCGCGATCCTTTATATTGTTATTTACAGCGACTACTACTTACGGAGAATACGCTAACGATTAACTCACGCGATTGCTTCAGCATTCACACGAATATTGGCCACGCGAATTCTAACGTGCTTGTCAGGTTCAGTTACCTGCAGTAACTAACGCTACAATATTATGCGAAATCCATGCAATTTTGAGAAGGCTTAACTCTACACGTGTATGTGTGAAACTGACCTTTACATTCTAAAATTGATTCTCACGATCTATCTCTTAATAGTGAATCTGCAGCCGATTCACATGGTACACTGTTAGATATCCAAAAAATAATAGAGTAACTCACCTTTGAGTTAAAAATAATATTTTTGTTTTTAACTTTCATGTGTGTCAAAAATGTACATCAGTTCATTCTGTAATTAGTTTCGAAGTAAACAACATCCATACTGACGAATACAATTTGATACAAATTTAACGATACATCAAGTGTACGAGTATAGTTTCTTCAAAAAATGACTGGAACTCGAAATTTATTTTTTTCGTATATAAACGAATATATTATATACGTATGAAACAGTTCTATATTTATATTTAACAATAAAATTTTATCTATAGTTTAAATGAAAATTTTCTCATTTTATCTTAATGATTTTTTAAAAATATGTCTACTCCTTATAATAATTTTTGGTCCAGATTCTAAATCGCCGCGAAATTTTTTGTATTACTTCCAAATACAATATCGAAAAATGTGTAATTTTTTTGTAATTTTTTTATTTTGTTAAAAAATACACACAGAAAGAGATTTCTTTAAATTTAATAAATGTAGTCATTAGAATAGTCCAACCAAATCGATTCTTTAAGTTAAGGAATGTAATTGATTGCATTCAAGCTAAATTTTTTGAGTTAAACAAAATAGTTTTTATTCCAAATTAAATTGTTTCAATGAAATAAACGTAAATAGGAGTTCCGAGTTCAAAATAAATCTTTCTGTGTATATATAAAACATCCTCAATGCATTTTCTTCAGCTAAGTTGTTTAACTCCATTGTTTTAGTTCAATTAACGAAATATTGCGTAGAAGAAGTAGTGACTAACAGAAATGATTACAAATAACTTAAGTTGAATATAATTTAATTACAAATTTAACAGAGCATTCGTCGTGTTTGCTCGGATAGGAAAATAAATTAACTGATATTATATGTCGATCGTAAAGCATGAAAAAAAAAAAGTAAATCGACAAATCATCGATATGACTAAATAGTGTTTTGAAGATAATTTAAAGAAAAGATAGAGACGGGCATGACTATCATGTGTATACAGCGTGTTTGTGGACACACACAACATTCACATCTGCGCACGTAATCAGTTCTCGGATCGATCAATCAGTGAAGTCCTAGGGATCGTGGACCGGCACCGACGAATCATCGGGACACATCTAGCCGCGATATAGCTGTGTGTGACGCGAGGCAGCGTGGGAACTCCTTCGGGACACACGCAGCGGTGCTCAATCGGCCCGAATTGTTGGCCGCGCGCCGGAAATTCGCATGACTCCTTCACTTTAATCCCTCATACGAACCTATACGCCGCGCCGTCGAAGTTCGCACATTAATTTCGCGATTTTCTCCACACGCGCGAAGTCGAGCGGAGATTAATTAAGAGCACGATAAAATATCGTCTCATTCCCGCGGTAAGAGATATCTCGCTCTTGCAGAAATTAATAAATTATCTCGTTCGGAATGAATTAACTTTCGGACAAGAACTCCGGAAAATATTTGCATAAAGAAAATTAAAAGACTTACGGTATATAATTCTCTATCTATTTATTCAAAAGAAAATTTCAGCTATTGAAACGCATTTGTGTGCCGTTTAAAAAAAAATCATCGTAATCTTGTTATAAATCTAAAAGGAAAATAGATTCGTTCACTATTGAATATTGGGTCAGAAAAAGTTAAGGCAAAACGCGCTACCTTGAATGAGAATAATACTCTGGGATCACCTTAACGTGAATCGGTAAGAAATCGTGGCGGGGATGATGGGTCAATGTTTCGTGGAATGCGGGGAAATAATGGAGGTCAAGCTTCCTCGGGTCCATACTCGCCGCTGACAGCCGTCGACGAGATGAGAGGTGGCGATGGTTAGTCGGAGAGGCCGGACGTCGTAGGTACGTCTTCTTCTCTCCTTGTTCCTCTCTCTCCTTCTCTATTTCCGTCTTTCTCTTTTTCTCATTCTATCGCTCTCACTCTCGCTCTCGCTTTATTTGGCGAGTTTTTGCCGTGTTTTACGAGCGGCTTAGCGGCGCTTTTTATAGCCGGCTCTCTTCACAATGCGCCATCACAGTAGGTTTTTTACAGACGTCCTGTAGTATCTAGGCGACACGGTGTATCGGATGTGTGGGTATTTTACATACGTGCCGTTATATAATGAGCAGCGTGTGCAAGCTGTTGAAGCCTTTTCCGACACATCGCTGCATCAGGTGAATCCGTTCGCGTTTCGTTCTTCGATGTCTTTCGACACGTCATACCTAAACAGGCTACGAAAAAAGTGCTTACGGTTCCGATCTTTTCTTATTACAGGGGCAGAAAATGAATATAACTTGGTAAAAGTTTTTATACTAAAGCTAAAAGTCTCAGAGTCAGAGGAAAGCTTTATAACAAAGTTTTGTAAGTCTCTTCTTCCCAAATATGAAATTATAAAATAATAGAAACAATATATAAAGTGAGATTTTAACGCTCTTTGCGTTTTAAAATTTATTTATTTTTTGAAACGCCTTCCATAAACTATTATAAAATTATTGAATAAATTATTACCTGAAGGACAAGAATACTTTTAGAATCTTTATGTTATCGGAAAATAAAAAAATCGTACGTTTCGCAAATTAGAATATGTAATGTTTTTAGGAAAATAATACATATACATGTTTATATTATTTTTTTATAAATTTAATTTGATATGCTCTTTTAAGAAATCATACAATATTCTGATATTCCATTTCAATTAATATTTTAACGGTAAGAAACCACGCTGGAATATTGCACAGGTAAATACAGGATATCCCAGAATACTTATTCAATTTTAATGACGTAGTTTCGGATCGATTTAATATCATGGGAAATATGGACAGTATGTGGCTATCGTGTATGCATATAATACATAAAATATACAAATATATTCTTATATAACATAACTCCTTTAATTAATATTCCATATACCTTCGTAATATTGTATTAATGTGGGCGTCATTAACATTCATCAAATAACGAACTATATTTACAATTAATGAATGACGAGTAATCAAATCGACACGCCTTTCTCCGACACGCTCGAGAGGATTTGGTGTCGCGGGTTTCCGCAATATAGAGAACGTAATTCTACATTTTTATACGTATACATGTGTGAGTATTTATTTATGCTGCTGCAGCATGTATATGTTTGTATGCGTAATTCATATACATTCATATATGGACGTGCACATAGATTTCGCTCTTTCTCTCTCGCTCGTTCTCTCCCCATTCAGATTCTCGCCATGAATGAACCACAGACTCCTCATTCTCGCTATATAGTAGACGCTTTTTCCTACACTTTAATGCCACAATGGTCGTCCTTCAAAGATCGAGACTGCCTCGTCGATCTTTTTTATATAGGTATCATAACGAAATTGCTCGTAAATTTGAAATTATCACAGAACATCGGTGTAAAAAGGTATCTACTGTTTTATTGTTAGTAATGTTCCGCAAAAATCATCTTCGTGTCAATAATAATTACCGTGTTAATAATAATTATAGGTTAAGAATTTAGTTAGTGTAGTATAAATGCGAAAATTTAATTACAAGTTTATAAATATTTAATAGAATAGCTTTATATCTCATTAAAAAACAAATTTTCTATAAGAAACATATTATTATAAAATATATTCTTTTTATGAGAAAAGTGAGATAAATGAATAAGATAATATATTTACAAATATATCATTTTACTCTTATCTCTTTTTTCGTAAAAATAAATCATGTTTCAACTGAGGTCTCATTTGTAAAAATTATTATATTACTTTATTATTACGCATCTCATTGTGATTGCTTCAGAAAATGAAAGCTATTCAAAAACGATGAAAGATGTATTGTCCCTTTTATATTTCTTTAACGATTCCTTTTATATCCTGTTGTAAAGTGCATAAAAACGATTATATTATTATCCGACCACAAAACATGATTGGGTGACGTGGACGCACTAAAATCTTGTTCACCGATAATTCCATCGACACGTGGTTGACCACGCATAATTACGGAATATATAAGAGCTCTATCTACTCGCGTGTTCCTTCCTATAAATTAATGTCACGCATACTTATAACGTACATAGCAAATGAAAAAAAATGGAAACACGTAAATTTATATGTAATGTTATTTATGACACTTGCAAAACTTTATTTTCAATTTTTTATAATTTTATGTTATAAGAAATACAGATAACTTTTGGTTAAAAACTCTTGATGATTTTTTTTCTTTGACCAACGCAAGACGAACGAATCTCTTAACACCAGAAGTACCAAACAGTCAGTGATCATTTCTGTTTTTTAGTTTAATATTATATTTTTTGTGTAGAACAGGTGTAAAGATAGAATTTTGAAATATCGTAACTTTTCAATTCTTTAGATTGGTGAAATATTCAATTTTTCAACACTTTATTTTTATAATTCTGATTTTTCATTCTCTTTGGTTAACTTATAGTTAGACTTAATTTGATATAAAAATTGTATTTTTGTAGCTATGGTTAATATCACTAAACTGACGATTTTATAACTTTTAAAGCAGAGCTTTAGTTGCACATTTCGGCCAATTTTCAGTTTGGTTCCTACCCTTCACTTCACTAACCCGCGTGCAGCCTAAATACCGATCGACATTTATCCTAGCTCTAAATAGCGGCTAAATCCTAGCTCTGTTTTAAAGTTATGCAAGAAAAATATTCTTATTACATTGATTACAATTCTGATAGATTCAATTAGAAAAGTAGAAATCAGACGCTTATAATTAAATTTATCAAAAAATTCTGATCGGGGGGAGGGGGGGCAACAACCAGAAATTTAATTGCGATAACTAGAATTTGAATATGATCAGAATTTGTACTTCTTTTTGATACAATAAAAATATTTTTTTCAGTTTATATATATATATATATATATAAATCATTAATTTAGTGATTAATTAATTATAGTATATTAGCTAAAAAACGCAATTTTTATATTATCAAAGTTAAGTTAAGTTAAGTCTAAACCATAAGTTAAACAGAAATTGAAAAACCGGATCATTAAAGTAATTTATTCTCTTGATCCTTTTAGTGAGTCGGAAACGTTGATACTTCTAGTGTTAATCGATTGCGCAGTCGACGCTGCTTTTTTGGCAGTGTCGGGCCACGCACTCGCGTGTCAATAAATCTACACACACACGCACACAAGTCCCGTTTCCGGTTGTGACGTCATTTCTCTTTGCCAAATGCGTCCTATAGATAGAGCCATAAAGTTTATATTCTCCCTCCGGATAATAGACCTGCGTTTTTTTAGACGTCCCTAGACACGTGCTCAAAATGTACATTATTGTGTCGAATACCGTGACACTCGGATATATAGACATTAAATTATTTTTCACGCTCGGTAAGCCGCCTTAAAAACCTCGTTTAATACTTGTTAGGTCTTTCTCGCGCGCTGAAGGGAAGACCCGTCGTAAGTAGATGCGTACACAAGTGTGGTGCGCATTGTGCGTGGTTTACAACGATATTCGAGGAATCGAAGGGGATTGGGAGCCGGATGAGATCGAGACGGTCTTAAAGTCTGCGTGCGTGCTGCCTGCGTCTGAGTCGTGAATTAGTTTCGGCGCGTTGCCCGCGTGTTCGAAATATCGACTCCTACCGATCTCATAACTCTTTCCGGTTCGCCTACGCTGATAAGTCAAGAGGCAAGAGGCATAGCTCGATGGAGAACTCGACGAATAATTGCTGAGTTATTGTGAGTTTAAAGCGGCCCGTTTTAAAACTCACATGCTTCTTTTTATATCGGATTAATTTTTATCTTAAGCTTAAACGATCGTTCTCTTTTTCCTCATAGATATCAAGAAAAACTCGCAAGGGACTTCTATTCGTGATAGTAAAATACCGTGGTATCAATAATTGATGCGACAATTTATTTGAACGACCGTTTTTCGATCGTCGATTCCGTTATCTAGCAAGGCATAACCGAATAACCGATAAAACGTTTGCGTCATAGCGCCACCTGCGCCAGGCATGCACGGGCTGTTGCGTAAATACACGTGTATTGCGTGTGCATATGTAGGTACGTACGTCGAATGTACGGAATTTGTCGTAAATTCACGCGCGCGCGTCGCGACTCGTGAAGCAGCATTGCGTAACGTGGGATGTGAACACGGAGTTCATTTGTCGCCCATAAAGACACAACAGAGATTAGAAACGTTCTTAGATTGTTAAATCATATCTCTTTTAAGATTCCTTTGTGTACAATGGAAAGTTTAGTCTTGTTACATTAATTTGAATTCTGATTAAAAATGGACAAATCAAAATTTTTTAGTGGAATGCATTATAATTTGAGATAACAAGAATTCTGATTGATATGATCAGAATTTTTTGGTTCGTCCATTTCCAACAAAAATTTTTGTCACAATTAATATAGTGTTTAAAAGTAAAAAAATAAAAGTAATCGAAGAATTATTAATCAGGAAAATTGAAAAAAAAGGATTGAAAGAAACGATTTTGCTAAGGTATAAAAAATTAGCTAGATACAGATCTGAAAATAATTTTGTATCATCAAAGTAATTATGTGGAACGCTTAAATGGTAATAATACAAAAAGTTTTAATATTTTAGCCCCACAAGCATTCTATATAATTATTTTGATGGTCCAAACAAAATTTTCGGATCTGTGTATCCCGTTAAATTTTTAGATACTTTCACCGAAAAAAATGTTTGATTGAAAATGGACAAACCAGAATTCTGATTATATTAATCAGAATTTCGATTATCTCAAGAACTTAACTAGAATTTTAGTAGATTTAATAAGAAAATTTTCTACTACATTTATATATAACCAGACAAATTTTCTACTAAAATTCCAATTAAGATATTAAGATAACCGAAATTCTGATTGATCAGAATCTTCTGGTTTGTCCATTTTCAACGAAACATTCTTTTTCACTGTTGGCAAAACTGTTCTTTCCGTGTTAGTAACGCTGAGTCTACAATGGAAGTCGTAGCGATCGTAGAAATGAATATGAGAAGGATAATCGACTATGATTGGTCAACAATTTTCTACGACTTAAGACCCTACGACCGCTACGACTTCTATTGTACTCCGTATGAGACTCTTTAAACTCTGAATAAACTTTCTTAATTAACTCGGTTCGTTAAATTAACTTTGCCAATTGAAGAAAGTGGTATAACGATAAAGATATAACGATACAGGTGACTTGCTCGTCTCCGTTACGTACGCGATATTTAAACAACAGATTATCTTATCCTATTTTTATCTTGATGTTTAAAAAGATGTAAAGTAGTCTGCTCAAGTTATCCTCCTTCCATTCTACGTTTCTTCGTACATTCGTATCTCATACATGCATTCATGCATTTAAGTAATCTTTTTTTGTATCACTTGGCAAACATTTTTTACTCGCTACATATGACGTTTATCCCCTTGCTGCAATATATACATATTGCTCATTGTACAGTATTTAAATTAGATTTTATGAAAGATATTGATAAAACATGAAAGCCACTTACTCTTTAAATGCTTCGATTTAAATCGTCTAGATTTTCTTTTACACAAAAATATATTGGAAATGTACTCATCTAGAAATTCTAGAACTATATATCTTTCGAATCTCCTTGAGAACTTTTTCTTCAAAATGCTGTATTGATGATATATGCAATTGAAACTTTGCCGGATGTAGTGCTTTAGTGGAATACAGAGAGAACGATTTTGCTGAAGTAGCCAAAAATATTGTAATTTTCTTTTTGAACATTTTATCATATAATTTATTCTTCTTTAGATGAATCATAATGGAATAAACAATAGTTTCTCGATTTAAAATGCTAATACGTTTAAATAGCTTTTTGGTTTATATAATATTAAGTCTTAATAATAATGTAAAGAAAAAATAAACTACACACACACACACACACATACAGAATGATATACCAAACATTATTATCTTACTTACGAATATCTAGTCCGTTGAGCGCGAGCGTGGCATGACAGACAGCACACTGGTCTATCATACCAGAGATCCCGGGTTCGATAGTTCCCAGTAGGAACCAAAATATTTACGCTCGTATCTCCTCTCGGAAAAGGCCGGCAACCTCTCGAAAGTATCCTTGCCCACAAAAACATCTCTCGAAAAATCCACCGTTCAGAACCGGCATTAAAACTGTAAGTTCCATTATGCTCGTTGCAATTAAATAATCAGCGTGCGCACCACAAGCATATGAGAGAGGTGTAACACAGGCCACAGGCCTAATGTAAGAAGAGAGAAGAAAGAAAGAAAGAATATTTCCTTGTAACTTCTGTAAATGTGACAGTGCAGGAATATATTCTGAGAATATTCTTGTGGATGGTTTTTTCAATTAACTTGGAGAATGCCATGTTGACGTTATACGAAATACATTCCAAGTTAATTGAAAAAACCATTCAGAAGACATATTCTCAAGATATATTCCACTATCACATTTACAGAAATAATGAAGGATTCTTTTAGAATTTAAAGAACCTTCATAAGCATACGAACTGCAAATTAGAATTAGAAAGAAGATGTAGGTTATACTGAAAAAAATTTGCAGATTTTAAATAAATATTTACTCCAATAGTACTAACGAAATATTTATTTATAGTAAATAAATATTTATTCAAAATAAGACAGTTATGTTTAAATTGAATAAATATATGTTTACATTTAGTAAATATTTCGATAGTACTATTGGAGTAAATATTTATTTAAAATCTGCAAATTTTTTTTCTGTGTATACATGATGATACAATTATCTAGAACAAAAATGTAGTTTGTATTTAATTACGATATATGGGTATATCTTACTTAGCGCCGAGATACTACCGGGTCTCCAGATAAATTAGCAGATTACTACAGACCTGAAAATAATTTTGTTAGACCATCAAAATTTTTAGGTAGGATCACACTCAAACTGATTGCTAGAATGTCAAAATTTTTTTTGTCCTATCTAAAAATTTTGATGGTTTAACAAAATTATTTTCAGATTATCTCTGTATCTAGCTAAATTTTTGGATGCTTCAGCAAAATCGTTCTCTCCGTGAAATAATAAGGAACCAGGGAGGAAATATTCCGCTAAAGTGCTGGCAAAATCCGTATTCACGTGTGAATAGAAAAAGTAATATTCATCGCATGAGCAAGTGTACCTTCGCACGTGCGTTACTCACGCAAGGAGCTGAACCGTTGCGTCGTGCGTGTGCTCCAAAATTAAACTCGTAACTTACGCACGTTTCCGATTACGATCGTGATAGCAGGCGTTGTATGCGTAGCAGAAAAAAATTGCTTATCTGGAGCGCCAGCGAGTAGATTCTTCGAGCGGCAATCGGTTCGTAGCTCTCGATTTCGTAATCTCGCTTTCCATATCAGTGTCCGAGTGCTTGCCGTCAACCCTCCCGTACCCGTCGCCACACCACGCCACACCACGCCACGCCACGCCACGTCGCCTGGAGGTTTCATCCTTCCTCCCGTTTCCCGTCTCTGAATGGAGGCGTCGGAATTCTTATCGGCCGCCGGAGAACGCTGTAGTATTACGTCATACGCGGGGCCACGCCGCAAATCTGTTGTCCAACGCTGCTAACTATAATTATACCCGTTTCCCCTCCTGGCGATGCTACATAATTGCGTTGTATGGCGCGTGCTGTGGAATATTTCGTGACGCGGAATTTGAGAACGAAATTATAATTCTGAAAGAAGATTAATGCGACAATATCTGCAATAAATCGTGCGCTGGATCGTTGATTACTGATTTTCCGCAATTGTTCTTAATTCCTTCTTTTATTATCTGTATAATCGTTATGTTCTCCACGAATTAATCTGTCAATTTTTGTGTGTAAGAAAATATTTATATTCCCAAGTGGGTCTGTATTTGCATCCCGCCGCGTTCTTAGCGATGCAGAAAAATGGCTGCGTTCAGCAGAAAAAGCAGTTTTACAAAGATTCCACATGATTGGTTCCTTGCTCTTAATTTCTCACGGATCTAGATGTATAAACCCCAATCATATTAAAGAATCTTATCAAAAGTTACAAAAGTTTTTCTTACTAAATAGTCATGTTGTCGAATAAGAGGTATTTTATATGGAAAGAACAGTTTTACTGAAGTATCTAAAATTTTAGCCATAGATACGAATCTGAAAATAATTTTGTTGGATCATCAAAATAATAATGTAGGATGTTCAAACTGGTTACTAGAACGTCAAAACTTTTTGAAGCGTCGCTCTCATTATGTTTGAAAGCTTCCAAAATTGTTTTTATGGTCTAACAAAATTATTTTTAAATCTGTATCTACTCTCTAAAACTTTTAGGGTGAATCTCACTCTGGAGAGTGAAACCTCACTTTTTAGATTGAAAATTGAGTCACTCTTTTTCAAGATTGGCTTAATTTTCATTTTTTAAAATGAGATTCTATTCCATAGAATTTAGAGAATAGCTAAATTTTTAGATCTTCAACAAAATTATTCTTTCCGAGTTTCCGTGTATAAAAAAAATACGGATCAATTTCTTGCAGAGTGTACGAAAAGCTACGGCGACTTCAGTTCGTGATTGTTCGCCGTCGAGAGAGCCGCGCGCCGACGGCGTCTCTTTCGAGGGCGGTCAACAATTTTTCAACGACGAGTGTTATCGCGCCTCGGTGAACGTCGTGACTTGTTATCGCTCGCACACGTACGATTGTGTTGCTTCGTGTTAATGCGCACCGGGGTCTCTTTAAACGCATGCATCCAGCGCGTGTTCCCCATTCGCGTTCACCAGGCCGAGTTTCATTCACGTGCCGCGTCGCCGTCGTGAACCGAGACCGGACGTTGGCCGTCATGGCGATTCGATATCCCGGGCGACGTTTTCGATCGCACGAAGGTCAACACGGGTTAACCCTAAGCTGCGTTATTCGCGGTGGACGCGTGACCGTGGAATATCGCAGGAAGAAAGAAAGAGAGAGAGAGAGAAAGAGAGAATGTGCGTTTCGATCGCTTAATTATCACGTTGCATGAGTTCGCGTGTACTTGGACGTTAGGACTTAATATAACAGATATATGATAAAGCTAAAGTAAGAACCTTTCGAAGTATAACGGGGATTGTTCATGGCCGCGTGGTTTTAGTTTTATACCTAGCAAATTGTTACCCATCCGGATTTGCATAACTTATATCGCGAATCATATTACAATATATATTACAATGTTTGCATCATTTGGGAAAAGAAAATTTAGGGATAATTATTGCTCAAAAGGAAAGCACCAAGCCAAGAAGAAATCAAAATGACTTTATTTTGACGTCATGAAAGTCAAAATGATAATTTCTGATTATAAAATTTGACTATTTATTGACGTTAAGAATGAAAATAAAGTCATTTTGATTTTTTGTTGATTTTTATGTGTTGAGTGATTAAATAAAGACGCTTCAGATATGGCTAAATATTGGCCTACATTCGATATGGATAATTATGTATGTCATGTGTACGTATAATATTTGCTAATGTTGGCGAACGTTGGCCATACCGTCTGAGGGTGCCTTAATAAATCCAAATGTAAATTGACACGGAAAAAGCGATTACTACTAGCTAATAAAAATTTAACTAATTTATAGATACAGATCTGAATATAATTTTATTGGACTATCAAAATAATTATGTAAGACGCTCAAGCATAATAAACAGTGTTGCAAAAAGTGTTCACATTCTAGCAACCAACTTAAGCGTGCTACATAATTATTTCGACGATCTAACAAAATTATTTTCAAATCTGTATCTAGCTAAACTGTTTTTTCTGTGTAAGTATCGAGTAAATCGTTAAACAAGGAAAACGACTTCCGCTTCCTCGAGAGAACGATGATGTTTGTATGCGATCGTGATTCTGCAAATATTTTAATGATGTTTCCCCATTTAATTTTATGCGAATGTGAGTAACTTCGTCCGGGTAAACGTTCGTCCTCTAATTAAAGCCACGGGCCGGCGTCGAAAGCGAAAAATCCTCCGAACGTTCCCTTTTCCATTCACCGCTTCAATTATCTTTTCAACGCACTCGTCGTCGTCCGTAAGGTGAAATTCCGTTGCGTGCGCGCGGGTCGGTGAGTAGCACGGTGCCTCCTATCAGAATCGTTTGCCGTGCGTGTCCGCCCACTCGCCGCCGCCACACACGTTGTCGTCGTCATCACCGCAAGCTGCGTGCACAGCCGGAGTCATATAATCCGCGATAAAAACTTATTAAAATACGATCCCGCAGGATATGCGTTCGCTTGCGTGACGATTACGTTCGCGATTGAGTGGCTGAAACGTTCATTAGCCGAGCCTACAAGTTCACGAGAGCCGGAAACTGTCTCGCAGGATTCACATTCTTAAGTGGCTCCTATATAGAGACGATCAATATAAGTGCACAATATCATTGATCGTCTGGAGATTATATTATATCTTTAAACTATTTATTTTAAATTATTTAAAAGGATCCCCGAGTCGAAATTTTGCTCCTACTTTGAACCTTAGTTTTAGGACGTATGTAGACTCTAGAGATTTATAATGAGTTCTAATCTAATGAATTGAGCTCCTCCTGTAAATAGCAGTTATTGCAAGATTTCCTATGTTTAGGTTCAAAAGAAGTTTTCTAAGTAGAAGCTGTAGATTAAGTAATATTAAAAGAGGCCGTATTTGATTGTACAAGTATCAAAACAGATTTATAAGGTTTAATTGAGGTTGAAAGAGATTCAAAGTAGAACTAAAATTTCGACTCGGGGAATATTAATATTATTGTATAAAATATAATTGTGATGAATGCAATATCTTATTCTGCAGAGGCAGCTTTATTTCTCTCGCTAAACGCTAAAATTGCGAGCTAGACATTTGTAACAGTTGCGGTTATATAAATCGTAGGAGATAAGATAAGATATACAAATCATAAGGAATTTTGACGTGCCGGCTTTTAGAAGTGAACGTGTCGCCTCTCTTCAAGTAACAAATATCAAACAGTTGGTTATTCAAGATGTTCTGTGTGGACGTAGCTTAATGCAACTGCGCAACGCATAGAAGCTAATAACGTTTGTAAGTGAAGGTTGTGATGCTAGAACGACGACATGGAATACGTTATTTCATTGCAGACTTGTAGATACTCCTTATGCATCCTCTCTAGCAAGTGTAGCGCCACTGAAAATAGAACTGCCTTGCGAAACTTTCCTTTCAAGCTCTCCCCTTCGTCGTAATGTCTTATTCAAATTTGTTACATTGTTACAATTACATTACGCGTACTTAAATACATAAAGTATCATTTCACATACAGAGTGTTCCATTTTAATTTACCTAGGCAAATATCTTGAAAAATACGTAAGATATGAAAAAATATTTTAGATGAAAGTAAACGGTTTTGAGGTAGATAATATGAAAGTCGTCTCCACTTTTTAAAATGGATTATATGATTTTTTTTGCATAATATGATTCTTGTAATTATTCTGCATATAAAAGAATTAAGGTAGAAACTCGGGTAAAGATATCAGAAAACCAATATTAAGGTTGCAAGATATTTAATATTTTATATCAATATGTGTCAGAAAAAAGTATAAAATATCGTAAATTATTGGTTTTTTTATTAAATAAGAAAACGTTAAGATAGGCTACAAGCCAAATAAACAAATTTAATAAATAACTTACATTAATAACAAACGTTTCGACTCCTATTGAGTCAATCAATGTTACAAAAATGTATAAAAACGGTTGAATGCAATGACAATTGGTTTGATTGGTTTTTTATATTTTTATAATACCTTAATATTTTTATATGCAAAATAATTAGAGAAATTATATTATGTAAAAAAAATCATATAATTCCATTTAAAAAAATAAAAGTGATCTTCATATCCTTTTGGCGCCTCCACCTAGAAAAAAGCACGTGACCAAAACACGTTCCTCTCGAAACCGTTCCACTTTCCATATAAAACATTTTTTTCGTATTTTACGTATTTTTCAAATATTTGTCGGCAGCAATTAAAATGGGATATTCTGTATAGTAGATTATTCTTTAGATAGGAATTTTTATCAAACAGTACATTTGTTTTTTTCTAATGACTGAAATTTTTAATATTAACTCTTCGTCGACAATATGAAATTTTTACCTTTTCTTTCGCAATCTTTGAACTTCAATAAGAATTTTTATATTGTTTTGAATAAAAATATAAAAATCTTAAAACATTTTTACATACTTATGAAAGCTTTAACAATGAATTTTTATTATAATAAGTTGGATTGTATTTTACTTATTGTTAGGTTTCATAGATTAAAATTTATCTAGAATCCACAATCAAAAATTGATCTTTAAACATTGCTGACGGAAAGTTAACTTAACTTTATAGCAAAATTCCTTTTGTATAAATGGTGTTTTGATATATATATTTTAAATTATTTTAATTCACAAAATCTTGCCGAACTTGCGTCATGCAAGTCGAGGTGCACAAATCGATCCTCCACGTACGCTGTATTATTTTTGCATTTTTAGTGTTGCACTCGTGCGCTTTCAATGTAAGCGACCCGCATAATTCTCCAATTCGTTTATTCAACAAATTCATCGTTCGAAAAAGCGACGGTATTGCGCACGTTTTTTTTTTTGTCAATGCCTGCCGTTTCTGTCTGCAAAACGTACGCTGTTGCACCGGAGCAAGAAAGAATGACGGAGTGTCGGTTCACAGTAATGAATGGATTAAACAGCGTGACGTCACAGGATGGATTATATAAACGGTGGCGCGCGTGACATCGGACGTAGGAAGGAAGTTCGCTTCCTTTCGTACCTACAAGGTATTCCGTTCGTGCATGCGTGCAAGTGTATGCGTACGCGCGCGCGTATGTATGCGCGTTATGTACGCAGACCGTTTCGTTGTCGAGGGGTCGTCCATTTGAAAGCGGACGAGCTCGGTTAGAATCCTAATGACGACAGTGCCGCCTCTTTTCATCTCCTCCTCGATACGGTACCCCGGCATCCTGGCCTGCATGTACAACGCGAAATTATCGTTCACCGTCCGTGATAATTCGTACGTTCTAATTGTTGATTTTACGTCTGGTTGCAGGCTGCGTGCGACGTGCGTGCGACGTGCGTGCATCCCGTGCGTGCATCCCGTGCGAAAGCGGTCCCGTCGACCCGACAGTTACGAGAACGAGATGTAAGTCTTTCTGCTTCCGTATAATTATACGAACTTTTGTAAGCAAAAAAACACGTTCCGCGCGCGTGATCCATGAATCACGCTTTGGAAACTTCCGTTAATTTCGGGCAATGGGATAATTTTATGCTTCTTACTACCAAATTGTCGAATGCAAGCTGTTGCCTAAGATGTAGATCTAATTTTTTTATAATGAGATTGACCAGGAATCATTATAATAATTCTCTAATAGCTGGTTATTAGATAGTCATTAGTAACGTATATCTAACAAATTATATTGTCGTTAGATACGAACTACATTGATAATAGATACGCATTAATATCATGAAATTACTGGCAATATATGGTTTCATAAATTATAATTAATTTCTATAATTTATGCATGTGATATGTATAAAATATTTTTTTAAATTTCATCTGTGGATGATTAGCTATTCCAAAATTTGAAGGATATATTTTTAATATGCATACTCACTGTTAGATATGAAAGGAGCAATGGCAATCCCTTAAATTAAGTAACATTTTGTTATTTTTAACTTCCATGTGTGTCAAAATGTAAATTAATCCATTTCTGTGATTAGTTTAAAAGTAAACATTGTCCATATTAACGTATGCATTTAGTAACTAATAAACTAAATTTGAATTAAATTTAATACATTTTCGTAACTTGTTGTTTAATTACATTGATTTAAGTAAAATTAACGACATATTAAGTAGAAACAGTGGCGACCTATAGAAATGATTAAAAATAACTTAAATTAATTATAATTTGATATTATAAATTTAATAATGTAGACACCAATTAAATTTGGAGAATAATAATTAAATTGATCTACTTAAGAATTATTCTTTCATTTCTCTTTATAGTTTTAAGCTATAATGGTACAGTGTCACATTTTGAGACAAGAAATACAATGAAATAATGAATTACTCAAATAAAATTAAAAAAATAGTTTTCGAAAGGTTAACAATAAACGAGAAGATAACACACGACGATTCCACTGAGTGGAAGTATGTCAGAAATAATAATTCATTCATCATTTAAAAGATAAAATATCTGACAAAATTATAAAGTATTAAATGAAAAATAATAATCAATCGAATATAATACTTCGCTAAAGTGAAACGCCATGTCATTTTTATTAACACTTCGCCTTCATTTCGTACAATCTCCCAGCTGCCCATCATTATACCGATATTATCGAAAAAGTATCGTCTCATCGCATGGTGGGTATGTATATTTAAAATTCTACATTGCACCGACAGGAAGATATTATCATAACCGTCCCCACCCTAATATGCAGATATATTTGGATGGGACTACGCGCCTATAACGCAGATGAATTTAATTTATCGTCCAACGGAGTTCGTTGAGATGTCGAACTGTGGAATCGGACGATCCAATTTTTGCAATCTTTACACGCAACATGGGCACGCTTACGTAATTCCGATCCCGTCGTCTGTCCCATTTCTTTGAAGTCCTCACCTATGTTTTCGCGCTGATTATTAGCCCGTAGTCTGGGAGTCGTCTGCGGGTCGACGTCCGGCGTCTCGGAATAGACGCATCCCGCACCGCACCGATGCTCGTTACATTCTGTCACCTACGAAAACGGACGCACTGCTACTTCTCGCCATTTCCGGACTGGCTTCACGCGACGAGAAAGGACGGTCTCATCGATTCTTCCGGAATTGTTCGTTTCTTGAAGAAATATGCGAAAAAAATAATTACGTATGACATATCTTGAAACACGTTTCTTATTTTGTTAAGTTCGATCAGACTGAGGCTGGGTTTTTCAATTTCTGATTAACTTGTGATTAGATTTAATCAGATGATAATGTATTATAAAAATTATATTTTTTTTTACTCAGTTGGAATATTTGTGTTAAATTTAACACATTTTACATGTCCCAAACGGTCTACTCAAATTTTTGTGTTAATTTAACACAAAATGATTACATTAGAAAGTAACATAAATATTATATGAAAAAATACAATTTGTAAGTAATTATATTTCTTTATTAAATTTAACATTTATAATATGTTAAATTAATACAATGTATACATTTATCTTAGTAAAAATGATGGTTTTATAATGAGTAATTTTTAAAGTTATCACTACAAAACTATTAGGTTAGTGATTAATCATATAGCTAAAAAAACCCTATTTTTATATTATCAAGTGAAGTTAAGTCTAAACCACAAGTTAATCAGAAAATGAAAAATCAGGCCTAAAGTATCAAGCAAGTGTACTCTCTAACTTTTATCTCACTCTAAAGAGTGAAAATTGAACCACTCTTGAAAAAAGTGGCTTAATTTTTAATCTTTAAGAATGAAATTTCATTCTTCAGAGTAAGAGTTATTCTAAAAAAGTTTTAGAGAGTATATTATATCTCTCTTATAAAGACATAAGAGAGACAGAAAGAGAGAGAGAGAGAGAGAGAGAGAGAGAGAGAAAGAGAGCGAGTGCACACATATAATGGAAAAAAACATTGGAAAAGAAAGAGCCAGGTGTTCCACCAAAAAAACCTAGAGTGGCACTAAAGAGTGGGAAGAATTTGTTCTATATTGCAAAATTAAACTTTTCATTTATTAACAAATTTTCTAAAGGCAATAATACATACAATTCTTCCGTTGTATTATAAAGACTAACGATCGTCGGTTCAAAATCTTGACCACAATTCTTGCTTGATCGTTGCGTTTCTTTCGGTTGCACCGCCTCAGCGGCGAAGCTACCCCTCTCCTTTTTTTCTCTCCTATCGCCCGGTAATACGTCACGATGATCACCCCGAGACCGGTTAACAGTCGTCCTCCTCGAAGGGCAGGTGCGTAGGTACGTAGCGCTTTTGTACGCAAAGGAAAAGGGCAGCTGCTTGTTCCTAAACACAAGGAGGCGAAGGGCAAGCAAGTAGCGGAGGAGAAGGCGGGCAGGGAGGAGGAGGAAGAAGACGAAGGGCGAGAATGGGAGGTGGCTCGCTGCTAAGGTAAACGATATAATGGGGACGTAACAGTGGGTCCTTTTCAGTGGCAGATGTCCTGGTCGAGACACGTGCCCGCGACGTGGTCCCCCTTTTTCGTGGGCTCTGTCGCCCCCTTCTTTCTCCGCGCCCGAGGAGGAACGAGAGCGGAAAACCCCCGAAAAAGAAGGGGGGAGGAGGCCTTCGTGTAGTAAGAGCTGCGTTCGCGCGCGTCCTACGTCGCGCCGCTTCCTTTCTTCCGTCCTTTCTTTCCTTCCGTGTCTCTTTCTTTTTTCTTCTGAGCTTGGAGGGACGCACCAGCTGCTCTCGTTATACAGCGGATTTCGCACCGGCGCTGCGTAATAGCAAGTCCGTTGCTTCTCGCACCCTATTTGCGCGAAGATTTGAGATCTTGCACGGACATTTACTGATCTGAAACCGTCTTCCAACGCTCACTAAAGTACAAGTCTCGGAGTAGGAATTAGAACAAGATTATAATAGGACTATTTTTATTAGGAGAAAATATTAGTAATAATTATAAAAAAAACCATTTATTTCTTAACTCTCTAAGGTTCGATACCATCAAAGATCAAGTTTACTCTCGAATCAATTTAATCTTCATCTTCTTCTAATTCTAAAAATTAGAACTAAGTTAATCTTACGTTAATGAAACCGGACTTTAGGCTCGTTTTCATAAATATAAGATGAACTTTAATCTCGAATCAATTTAGTTTTAATCTTCTTCTAATTCTAAGAACTAGAAATAAATTAATCTTGGCGAAACCGGATTTTAAGCTCGTTTCCATCATTGTAGATTAATTAACTTTAATTACTCCTTAATTTACTTTTCATCTTTTTCTAGTTCTAATTGTAAGAATTAAAAAAAAATGAAGAATAAGTTGAACCGAGATTAAAGTTAATCTACATTGATAGAAATAAACATGAGTGAAACTCTTCAAAAATATAGGTGAAAATTAGTAAAAAGATACAAGTCACTCATACAAGAAAATATGAATAAATATGAAATATTATAATATAGAAAAAATAAAAAAAGAAAGAATATAAAAAAGTATAATAATATAGAAGCCAAATACTGACAATAAACAAAATTAAAGAAATTCATCAAATTGGTATACTTATGTTATTAATGTTCATTTAAATAATAAGTATTCTCTATAATGATTCAGCCATAGAAATGTTTTTCAATCGCTTCGATTTTGTAAAAAATATTGTTTGAAACTATTCCCTCATAAACGTATCGTAGAAACATCTCGGAGAATCGCCGCGATTATAACATATGCAACTAAATCCGAGATTTTTGTACATCACATCGTTCGCTTCTGTATGGTAGCACCTGCGCTTCTCAGTTTCTTCAATGTCACTTCGTTTCGATTGCGGATCTCGTATCCTAGATCACTAGCAAAGTGATCGAGGGCGAGAAGATGTCGCGCGAACAAAGGGAATTTGAAGCAAGTTGCAATGGTGCCCACCCATATAAGCCTTCGGGCAGATACGATACATACCGCCGTGCCAAATTCTTTCAAAAGGCGAACGTCGAGCGGTTGCATTGAACGTTTCGCGGAAAGCTCGTCTTTTCTGGCCGCCGGTTTAAAACCGGTCCAGACGAAAAATACTTCTAACAAGTTTTCTAACAGAATACACCGTACGATATCCCTCACGAAGTGTGAAACGACGCTACAATAGATTGATACACAGCGGTCCCGAAACTACCTCTTCAAGTACATTAACGCATTAAAAAAAGCCTACAGGTTCGTGAATTTTGTTTTACTTAAAAAATGCGTAATTATATTTCTTGCAAGAAAATGGGACATTAACAGTATGACGGTATCTAATTTCCGTGCGTACATGAAAACTCGCGAAAATTGTATAGTTTCCAATTTAACCGACGCGGCAGCAACTTATTCCTTATTGTACGACTTTGTCGCCAACAAAGGCCGTTATAATATCTCTTATGTTTCGCCTTCAATGAGTTTCAATTCAGTTCCCGTGTACGTTGCACATATAAAGCGAGCTTTACACCGCGTCGTCTGAGAGCCGCTGCGCCGCCGTGCGACTTTTTGAGTCGCTTTGGTCTCACGCCAGGACTATGGACGGTGTATACACATATTAACGTGCACACACGTATACGTATCCACGCACGCCTGATGCACTAGCGCGCGGTTACGCACATACACCTACGTCAGTGGAGCCCCGTTTTACACACGCCGCGCGTACATTACGCGCAATATATCGAGCGCACATTCCT
>NW_017257416.1:264849-324128 GCF_001594055.1 Mycetomoellerius zeteki | reverse complement strand
CCGCGACTCGTCGATACTCGCCGTGATCGCGCGATGGTATCCACGCGTGCATCGATACTCCGGGACATGAAAGCCTAGTCGTGGAATATATAACTTTTTCGGTTAAAATAGCGTCAGGTAGATAGGTGGCTCTTGCATTACTTTTTTAATAACGAATTCTTTTTTGTTTTTTGTTTTAACGGAAATGTCAATAAAGCTCATTCCATCTGTTTTCCATTCTGCTTAATATACATCTTGATAATTGAATTGATTGATGAAAATGTGATCAAAATAAGCAAATTAAAATCCAATAATTTACTCTTCTAGAACTTAGTTCAAAAATTTTGTTAACTAAAACTCTATATTCTGATAAAATATCTAAAGATATTTTAGTAAAATAATCATTATTTGAGAGAAATCTATTAAAAAATAGATTTTTCTATTTCCTTGGTAGAAATGTATGTAGTTTTCCTAGATATATATAGTAGACATCCATTCAATTAATATCTAACATTACTGTGTTCTCATTACTTGTAACAATACTGCGTAGGAAATGAACAAGAACTTGATAAAGTTTTATTCAGTGACTGAAGCAATTTTCTGTTAAAAATATGTGCAATTTGCATAGACATCTGCCCAGTCTGGTATTAATAGATTATTGTTAAAATACTGCGTACTAGTCCATTTATTGTCCTGTTTTTGTTCAGTAAATGGATTCCGCGCATCTTTTATGCGTAATCTTAATGGGGTTCTATAAATAATTTTACTCTTCAGTGAAGTTTACTCTTCACAAAACAGAGCCAATAAAACTGCCCAGTAACTGCTAAAAAATGTGTAAAGTTTCTATTAGAGTACTTTTAATTTTTCAAAAGTCTCTTATTTTTTCAATTTAATAATTCAATTAATAATTGCTAAAAAAACCAGTATTTCCAGGTACTTCCGTACGCACATTGATTTAAAAATAGCACATTTCTGGTAGATACTGATCATGATGCGGCGAATAATTGTAACGAAAAAGCTCACCATAAATAGCATCCGTATTAACTTATCTGTGTACGAATAAACTTTGCATATATATATTAACCATAATGCTTCTGTATATATTAACTATAATACTCCTGTTTATATGTTTAATGAATCTCTCTATAAACACTAAAATCTTTTTAATTTTTCCTTAGTGAAAAATTTTTATTATTATCTGCCACAATTTTTGAAAAGTCGATGAACATTCCTGACGATTGCATCTCAAATCTGAATATCTTTCGAAATAAAATGCTTCTACCGAAAATATTTTGCTTTTATAAATTTCAATCGAAGCTTTAATACCAAATGTGTGACACATCCTACAAAATTCTTGATGCGCGTACGATTAATTTACCCGAGTGCGTAAAAACAATGATGCTTTATCACTCTACGGAAGACGTCATCGAGTTCCCGTGAAGACTCATGGAACGTGGGATTCTATAACTTTATTATATCGTGCGAAGAGGCGACCAGGCTATTTCTCGACGTTCGTCTCGTAAAGAAAACAAAAAGCAGAACGAAAGTAAAAAAGCGTTACGGAAATCCCACTTCTCATTTCATCTTCGAAAGCAGACGTGATAAATCACGGTCGTTAATAATAACGGAGTAATAAAATAAAATATAATTTATCATCTCGTTTCTTCAATAAAACGATAGGTTCACATAAACTGCATGCAGTCCGTGACATTGAACCACAAATCCATGATCAAAGAGCAAAAAGATAAAGCATTGAGAACCTCTGCCGGCTACTTCGATTCTGCTTCGACTTCCTTCGACCCGAATGCAGTGACCCGTGCTAACGATCGCGAATAGCAACGATCGATCTTCACGATCCGGGGTGCTGTGCCGGGCAAAGAAGTCGAAGACCTCTCTTCGTGAAAGTTCCTACATTGGAATTCCGTCATATCCGAGACGAGCGATTTCGTTTCTTTGCTTCCAGTTTTTTGCTTGTTCCGCTCTATCTCGTTTTCCCCCGTGCCGGTGCCGATGGCTTTGAAATTCGCCTCCGAATAGTCCGTGAATAATTGCAAACAGGAAGCAAAAATACGAGAACAGGGGAAATGGAGTGATTGGCCGGAATGTAGTTGCAAAACCTGTGGAATGTTGCATGATATACCGCACATAATAGAAAGTAGATTTCTAAGAATTCTAATCGAATAATATGATCATTAAGACGATATTTTTATTGATCGGAAATCGATTAACAAAATTACCCAACAATTTAAATAATCCGACCATTTAATAGGATTCATTAATAAATTAATTTTTTAAGATATATTTAAAATCAACAGTTAAAACAAAATAAAATTTAAAGGAGTAAAGAGAAATGTGATCTAAAATTATAAAATATTAAAAATTATAATCATTAATTGTTTAAGTTATTATATTATGTAATAATTAATATCTTATTAATTGCTCTATTATTGCATTGCATAAGCAAAACTGTTTGAGTAATGAAAAAATAAAAATCGATTGAATAGAGTAATGCAACGCTTTCTTTGCTATTTAAAAACAAATCATTTATGGGGTAAAATTACTTTAATCTATGTAGATATTTCTCTTTTATTGTCGTTATTAATATAAAGGCCAACAATAATTCTACAAAAGTACTGCTGAAACTTACGATAACGTGTACGGTAAAAGCATAAAGCTCACGTATACGAATTGAATCTAATCCATTATGCAGTGATCGTCGTCTGCCTTTTAAAAGCTGCATAGACTGACAGTGACATAGTATAGACATTGGTATACCAAGATGAGTGTCTTCCATTATTCATGTAGATTATCGATAAATTATAATAGCAGTAAATCGATAATAGAAGTCTTCAAGCTCCAAGCCGTTGTTCGATTTTTAGGTATCAGTCAATACCGATGTCTCTCTGTTTACTTTCCGTGCGCGAAATTAATATACTTATGGTAACTTATACTTAAGGCGAAATAACTATGCATCGGTCTATTGTGCCAACTTGTCAAATGTATTAGTTTGTTGGTGTGCTAGTTTCGAACTCACAGTTATTTCCGGCATTGAAAGGCGCAAATGAAAATGAAATCCGCGATTACACTTCTCTACGTTTTATATTTAATTTATGGCATTCTTAAGAATCATTATATTATTAAAGTTACGGCATATTTAATTCTTTGACTCGCATTAAATAAAAATTCTCTGTATTTTAATAATTTGTCCAGTTTTCCAATGACTAGACAACAGCGAAGCATTATTTTATGTCGCAATGACCCCAATTTAAACGTCACAAACACTTTCTAAAAATATTCGCAGGTACTATCGGCTGCCAAAAGGTTATTATCTATGAAAATACCACGAGATAGAAAATGGGTCTAAAAAATGAAAATTATCGGATCTTGAAACAAAAAAAAAACATATCTTTTTTATCATAATAAAGAGAAAGAAATATTCGACATAAATATTATATTTTCTAAAAGGATCTAATTACTTCCAATCGATAAGGTTGTCCACGAGATGCAAATCTGAAATCTAAGAATTATTTTATTAATATAATTATTACTTGTCGTTTTTGAAAATAAATAACGACATGCTTATTTTATTATCGCGAAAACGCTTATTTATACGGAAAAAATGGTTTTGCCAAAGTATTTAAAAATTTAGAGATTTAAAAATAATGTTGTTGGATCATCAAAATAATTACATAGAACGTTGATGACAATACTGCAAAAAGTTTCAACGTTCTAGCAATCAGTTTAAATGTCCTACATAATTATTTTGATGATTCAAACAAAAATATTTTCAATTATTTTACTTTAGCAAAACCGTTCTTTGCGTTTAGCCTTCTATCTTTTTTATACGTTTCGAAGCTACAAGTTCAAAACGTTCAAGTTCCCCGATGCAAAATTTAATATCGAAGGATGCGCGCCGTCTTGTCGGCTACTGACAAGTGTAATGTACCAGCGGTATGTGCGGGGATAATAACCAGACGTGTCCTGACAGAAGCGAATCCTGACAGTCGGCATCCCGTTGCGGCGGAGGCTCGGCCGTTCGTTTACTTCACACGCCGCGTAATGTCCTACCGCGAAGCCCCATTCGCGTTTGACGATCCTCACATCGCGCCTTCGTGACACCTAAGAGGCCAAATTAACGGTCTCCAAGTGCCAGGACCGCCGTCTGCGAACGCGCCAGTACAATTGCAATAAAATACGCAAAACCCGCGCATACCTGCGTACGCATGCATGCACTCGCCGCACGCACGCACCGGGATGCGCTAACGAGCGAACGACGAGATACCTTCGTCGCTCCTCGTCACGGTCTCTTCATCGGCTGCGGCCGCGTCCTCGAAAACACGTTTTAACGCGATTGAAATTGTAAAAGTGTTCCCTCGCCACTTGGCGTGACGCACGTCGACTTCTCTTCGTCGCGAGGTGCGAATACACCTCTCTAAAGGCGAAATTGCCTTAATCCTCTTAACTGATGATGCATGGATCGCCGGGATTCCGAGCATCGCTCGCTCCGTAAATTATTCCTGCGAGTGTCTTGAGCGAATTCACGAATTAGATGCATCCCTCACGATTTATAATTTAATGAGAATCTAAGGAACTTTTGTGTTTGGTACTTTAATATAATATTTTCAAAATAATAAAATAACTCATAAAATATTTCATAAAATTATTCTCAAAATAGAAAACTTTAGATAATTATAAGTGAAATTTAGATCGATAAGAATAAATCCGATAAGTATAAGAAAAAGAATCCTATTCTCGAAGCGGATCTTAATTCTTAACCCTTCATGGTCACATTGGGTCAAAATGACCCGAGCATTTTATGAAAAATTTAATTTTAACACTAAAAAAAATTGTAAATGTGCATTAGAATTTAGCGTGAAAGACGATGTATATGTAACTTTCACGCTAAATTCTAATACATGTTTACGATTTTTTTTTAGTGTTAAAATTAAATTTTTCACAAAAACGCCACTGTTTCATTTTCTTAAGGAGAGATTCTAATCTAGAGATCTCCAAAATTTATGTATTTTTTACAAATTTTTTTCATAAAGAAAGGAAAGAGATATCAAAATAATGCTTTTTGCATTATTTTTGCTTCAACATTTTAAATATTGCAAAATCCTTTTACAAGCATATTCTACACACTTTAGAGATGCAAAAAAATGTAAAAAAAAAGATCGATTTTTTGACCCTCCAAAGTAGAACCTTCCCTTAAAGATGAAATTATATACTGTATTTTTTTTAAATCATTGCAACTAATACTGTCGATTTAACGTAACACTTTAAAGATGGGTCGGGTCATTTTAACCTAGAGTAACCATCGTGCGGCTTTTTAGAAGTGTGATCATGAAGGGTTAATAATGTTTATACGCAAATTTGCAAATATACGAAAAATTTTATTTTGGATTTGTCCTTTGTTTACACGTGGATATTAATTTTTACCGCGCTAGTCATGCACAATGACAACGATGACGATCACTCTAATACATTACGTGCAGCGGAACATCGCGACGCAGGAATGTACAATGTGGCGGCGTCCACTGTACACGACTGTTCTGAGTAGCGCTCATTCCTCATCGGAGATGTAAAATTACCATACAGTCGTCCCTCTCGCAAGAAAGAAACGCGCCGTTCTTTCTCGATGGATCAGCCGAGCGTATGCGGCACATTTAAATGTCCGGGACGAAAAGGCGGCTTGGTTATCAGCGACGCGATGCGAGGCTGTTCCGCGGACTTGCGTGGACTATCAACTAACGAGCCGTGGCGCGGCGAGTAACGCGTTGATGCTTAGTATAAGGTCCCGGTTGGCTTCTGCGGCGATCGTCTCTCCCACGGCAGGGCCGCACGTCGACCCTGCATTCCGTATTGGTACAGGCCTCGGGTGCACATTC
Source organism: Mycetomoellerius zeteki (assembly GCF_001594055.1). NCBI lineage: Eukaryota > Metazoa > Arthropoda > Insecta > Hymenoptera > Formicidae > Mycetomoellerius > Mycetomoellerius zeteki. The sequence continues at coordinate 318,261 of NW_017257416.1, read as the reverse complement.
GAACTTTCCTTTTGAACGGTTCGACAGCGAATCGCTTTGTCAGTCGCTTCCGAATTATGAAAACTGAGAATAATTATGGTTATCTATTTTTATTACTATTTTCGTTATAGTTATAGTATAATACATTTATAGTTATATTTTTATGTACAAAAAATATATATGTTTGTCCCCAAAAACGATTTTAAATTCGTTTCCAGAGATAACTATATATTTGTTTGTATATAGAACTATAAATATAATTGTTGTTACTAATATTATAAAATAATAACTATAAAATCTAGCGTTTAATTATAATTATTTTGCCATGCATTTATGGTCACAAATATCAAACACTTTCTCATTATCAATGTACTTTAAGAGGATGCTGGAGTAACGGCCGAACTTGATCGATGTCGATAAAACAGATTTTTAATTCCATATGTATATCAAGAAAACGTTACATACATTAATTAAAACATTACGTACATTTCTTGTTCTGCTATATCCTATACATCACATGAATGCGAGATTATGTACACTCAAATCGTACTTCTCAAGCTATTTCTCTTGTAAGCTTCAAAATCATAATTTGAAGATTTCATGATATTCTTATAAATTATTCAAATATGGGAAAATACTTTTTGTTTGGATATATCCTGTTTGTTTGGATATAACTGTAATTTACAGTTTTTACGGTTTTTCATACCGATTTGTACTTTTCCAAAGGTATTTGCGTTTTATCTTTTATTCTGGAGAAAGATTTTTTATTTTGTATAAGAAAAACGAAATGATTTAAGAAATACGAAATGAGCGTTCCGTCGGTACTCCAGCATCTCCTTAAACAGCAAAAAAGATAGATCTCCCAATTAATTTTTACTTTCATTAAACCAAATAACGGCTATGCAATACAATAATTTGAATAATTTATAGCAGATTTAGTTCGAACCGATAAACTTTTTGCGATTTGCGATGTTCAAAAACGCAGCTTAAGACATAGAGAATTCGAACGAGAATAACTACAATAAATGGAACAAGCAACTATTATTTGATACGTCTAACAATAATTCAGTTTTTGACTCCAAATTCAGAAACCAGAATCATGCAATTCAGCCATACCGTCAGGTCTAAATGTGAAACTTGAAAGATCTGTATAATTTAATATTCGGATTGTCGGGAAAATTATAGCGCTGTGTGCTACAATAAACTCATTACGGTTACATTATCCAAATTGAAACGTAGTAATCGAGGTTAATTGGAGTCAATAATAGAATGAAGAAAACGTCCGCAAATAGTAACGAGATCGTGTATAGTACACGTAGCAATAGCAGCAGCAGCAGCAGCAGCAGCAGTCGAAAGCAGTGGTGGTAATAATAGTAGTAGAGCAGAGCGGTAGCGGCGCGTAGTGGTAGTCCAACAGGCACGCACAGTAGTGTAGTAGTAAATGGTGAAGTCGGTAGAGAGGTAGAACACGGTGATGATTCGGTGAGCAACATCGTGGTCGGCGGTGGATGCCGAAGAGAGACGTAGAAGAAGAAGAAGTGTCCGATGGCGACGAAAAGGAAGAGAAGAGAGAGAGAGAGAGAGAGGGACGGAAAGAGGGAACTGGTCAGGAGGCGAGGAGACGGGAGTGAAGTCGGGGACTAGACTTGTACCTGCATTCCATTCCCACTGGCCGTGTAGATCCTTGTATAGGTGTTCGTCCTCTCCTCTTTCTTCTTCTTTTCCTCCTCGACCTCGTCCTCCTCCGCTCTTTACTCCTACTCTTTTCTTCCTGCGGAGAAAGAGAAAGAAAGGCAGGGAGTCCTTCTTGATCGGCTGCCCCCTCGTATCTTCTTCTCCTTCTCCTTCTCTTCGTCATTTTACTTCGACCGCCTGCTCAACGTCAACCGGATCGAGGCACTTCGAGGGCCCTCACGATGAAGACGTCCCCCGCGTTTCACTTTGCGAAACTCCCGAAATTCAATGGCAACGAGCCGTCCTCGTGTCAACGGACCCGTCTTCGAATTATTTCCACTTTATCGCGAGGAATTCGTCCTTGCACGGATCTTCCCGTCCTCTTCGAACTTCTTTCTTCATTCTCTGTTGATTCTCTCGTCCGAGCGGCACATACTTCACACTTTGTAGAGTGATGGTACACGGTCCCCTGCAGGTTCCCTTTTTTCTTCTTTCCTTCTTTCTCTCTCTCTCTCTCTCTCTCTCTCTCTCTCTCTCTCTCTCTTCTCTCACTCGCTTCATCAGTCGTTTCCTCCGTGGACACCCCGTCGTTCGTACTTCGTCTGCGATTTTGTCTGGTTTTTTCTTCGCATTCCCCATTGGTAATCAGATCTCAAACATGAAGAGAAGAAGACGCATCTCAAAAATTCTGCGATTTCTACTGAAATGAATTCCAAAAGCAAATAATTATGGTTTCTATTTGTAAAATTGCTTTACATTCTAAGAGTTTGTTTTCTCGCAAACCCTCGAGCTCGAAGTTTACTTTATTACTGAGATATTGAATATCGAAAATTAACCTTTCGTTTATAATCTGGGTCCTTTTTGGTGAAATTTTAGTCTCAAATTTCTTCAAAATAAAGGAAAAGAAAGTTTGATTTTCCGTTCTAAAATATCTTATTAAAAAACCAATAATGTGAGGTTGAAATAGAGACATTGAAAAGGAATTTTTCATATTTTTCGAAAAAAATAGTTTTTTTTAGTCTAGAACAGTAAGAAAACTTAGATTGAACAGAGGGAATAAAAATATGATGGCAAATGGAGGGTTAAAAATACAACGTAACATATCTCCGAATAACATTCACTAACCAAAAGGTTCAAAATAATTACACTTGAAGGTGCAATATGTGGAATCCCATGTGAATTCATTATTAATAGATAATACCAGAATTTCTGTCACAAAGGTAGGATTCAATGTCGTTCTCAAAATGATATCGTGGAAAAATAGCCTCGCGGTACAGCGACTCTCGCGATTGTATAGCCAGACAAATATAGATTATTCCGGAGCTGCGATCCTCTTAATTAGTACAATTAACCGCGCCGAGAATAGCGTGATGACGCGTCGTTGGAATCGCGCGAATGTCATAGAATTGCATACATTCGTCGTTAGGAATCACATTTCCGATAAGCAATTCTTTCCTTCCTCCACTCCCTAATTCGAGAGAACAAGTCTCGCAAAGGTTATGAAAGAATATTAGGAAAATTATTTAATTATTAATCATTATTAGATAATAAAATAAAAAGAAGAATCATTATCATTATCAGATAATAAAATAAAAAGAAGAGAATAGAAAATGGGTAGTTCATCAGATTAAATATACGAAATTTTGCAAACGCAAAAGATGTACAGACAATGGTAACTCGCGATATTTAAGGCGCCTCCAGGCAATATGTATACGCCAACTTCGCTCACATTCGCTAAATATTGGCTTACATTCAATATAGATAATTATGTGTGTCATGTATGTGTATGATATTTGCTAATGTTGGCATACGTTGTATCGTCTGGGGGCGCCTTTAAACGGGCAAACATGCACACGTGCGTTACATGTCTCTCGAAAGTTTCATTAAAAATCAAAAGTAGTGACAAAGTAGCGGCGACCCCGCCTTTGCCGAAATAATGTGTTGAGAAAGCGCAGTTTAGTAACCCCGTGCAGCGACATCCACGTGTCGCACGTGACGGTGCGTGTTATCCTCTTACGTAGTTTAAGGAAATTGCAGGGACATAAAACACATATATTAATATTTACGCTTTAAACAAACTACATACATATAAAAATTGTGTCCATAACATTCTGTTTTCATTGAGCAACACATTTTTATAAATTATTTATTTTATTTGTTATTAGTTTTATTGTTACAAACAAAAATTTTTTAAATAATAACAAAAATCTAAATTTTTTTATATAAATATATTAAGTACTAAACATGACTTATGCAAAGTTTCATTGAGATTCACTAATTAGTTTATAACAAATAAATATTTTGTTTATTTACTGAACAATTAATGTCTGCATCTCAATGTGTAACTTTACATAAATATTTTTGAATTCATATAGTACTTATATTAAAAAATTGAGATTTTTATCGTTATTTTGTAATACATTTTCATATATTTCTGTTAGAGTACAAATTTATAAAATATTATAATACTTTTTATTGATAGAACTTTTGATCCAGATGGTCAAAAAATTTGGAATGCCTTTATTTTTATAACAAATTTATTCTCAAAATTTGATCAAGTTCCTGTATAATATCAAATGACTGGAGAACTTTAAAGAGAGCGTCTCAAATGCGGATGTAGCCGTGTCGGATTGTAATCACGATGGGATTGCGAGCGTTTCCTTATTCGTTTATTTAACACACAGTAAATAGAAAGACAGCATCGAGTCGGAAGCAATAAAAAGGAGCTCACGTTCCAACAAACTTAAACGTGCGAAGTCAAGAAAGATGTAAAAAGGAAATAAAAGCTCCGTATTGTCGAAGTTAAGAATGACTGACGTGACTGTTATGACTATTATGAGTCCGAGAGTATATTATGTTTTTTTAAAATATTATTTTATATTATTTTATTTTCTTGCTTTCAACAAATGAAATAAAATGAAATGGAACGTAGTATATAATGCGTTAATTAGAAATTAACTAAATCATAATAGTACAAGATGTACCGATATCACCGGAGTAGAATTCCATCGAAGATCGTTTCTCGATCACTAACTGCAGTCGTTGTCGTGGAACGTTCAATTTAATTAAGGGAATTTCTTTCGACCTATTTCTCTCGTATGGGATAATTTTAGGGCGTAGGTCGTCGTAGTTCGACGTCGCGGCCTTCGTGCAGCATTCTATCGATCGCAGTTAGTTTAGAGTGAATTACGTCAATCGAGGAATAGGCCCTTCTCCATGACGCCCCCGCAGGTTGCCATCGACTTGCTTGTAGCGGCATCGTTTCACAATAATTGAATGAATTATGAAAAGGTGGAGGGACGAAATACTTTATCGATATCTTATTGTTATTTTTTCTCTGATATCAGCCGATCGGTATTCCATCGGACGAAAGTAGCTCAATTGATCTAGCAGTTTAATGTTTGACTACACTCATCATTATTTCATTTCTACGATTTATTTTCTTAGATTTTAACCCACTCCGTCTGTAATCATGTTTTTATTGCCTTCGTTCAGTCCAAGTTGTACTATTCTGGAAAGAACGGTTTTGCTGAAGTATCTAAAATTTTATAATTCGAAACTAGACCGATGAGAATAAATGAAATTAAAAGAGAAATTCTATATTCTATTTAAAACGAATCTTATTATTAGTGCTTAAATATTTCGGTGAATTTATATAGATACATTATACATATCCAATTTTGTAAATCGCACGGCGAAATCATTTTCAGTTCTGAAACGCAATCATGAACAAAGCTAAAGTAATAATATCACATAATAAATTGACAAGCAATGTCCCGGCTGAGATAATATCTTTCGCAATAAAATTATTTGCAATTTTTAAGATTTCTTGATAGTCTTATTAATATGAAATTTTTAATATTCTTATAAGGCTTATTAGCATCAAAAATTATTAAATTTCTTGTCAATTTAAGATCCGCTTTGACGAAAATAGAATTTTTCTTTCTACATTTGATTTGAAAATCAAAGGTAGCAAGATACAGATCTGAAAATAATTTTGTTGGACTATTAAAATAATTATGTAGAACGCTCAAATTAGTCGCTGAAATGTCAAAACTCTTTGCAGCATTGCTCATCATATTTGAACGTCCTGTATAATTATTTTGATGATCCAATAAAATTATTTTTAAATCTGTATCCACACACCCACGTATTGCAACTAAATTTTAGATACTTCAGCAAAACCGTTCTTTCCATATAAAATTTGAAAAAAAATGTCAAAAAATTTGAAGTTACTTTTTAAAATCTGAGTTACATTATCAAATAGTTTTTTAACAAGATATTTTAAGAGGGGAAACTGAAATTCGTCCTCTTTTATTTCGAAGAAATTTGTGAAATTTTGCTTGTATCAAAAAATACCCAGTTTACGGATGAAGGGGTTAAATCTCATTACAAGTTGAGTTAAAATTCTGCTGAAGTTCGAGATTCCAGATCATTCGTTAGCTCACCGATCCTCACAGAGATCATCTCAAAGTGATTGGAAACTTTGGAATATCAGACTAAAATATTTTAACCATAGCATCATCAATTTAATTTCATGTTTTGCGCACGACAAAGATAACAATCTTTTGATCTTGATGCGTCTGTAGAAAGTGTTCGATTTTTAAATGTCAAGAAATCTTGAGATTTTAAATTGACCCAAAAATTCGCAGATGGAAGGACAGAGTCTATTAATATTCGCATCTTATTCCTTCGCTTCTCACCCAGTTATTCGATTCCGTACGAGGGGCGAATTCCAGAGAAGAGCAGCAGCCTTGTCAAGGCGCTCTCTATCGCTCGGACTCGCATGGAAAACATCTGCCTCTTCCTTCGTGGCGCATGGTGGGTTCCCCTGGTCATACACGATACGCACGCGGCATTCGTTTAATCGGCATTCACGATCGTGACTCGGCGATGACATCAACGCGCCGCTGCCGCCACCGCCTTTTTTCAATGCGGTTTTGTAACGCGTTAATGTTTCTTTAATCGCTCGTTACCCGCGCATGCTTTTGCCGCGCGAGAGATGTTCTCCGAACCATATTGAATGCCCAGCACCTCTATTGTATGCAAATCGATCTCGGAACGTGTCACATTTGCGAGACCGTAACGCTCAAATATCGATCTTGGCGTCGCCTTATGCATGTCTGGTTTCGGCAGAAAAATTGGGTAAAAAAAACTCACGCTATTTATACGGATTATCTCCTACCTGTCTCGTGAGAAAGAACTGTAAAATGCAATTTATTAGATATAATTAAAGTATTTAATTGCCGTATGATTTTTTTTTTTTATTAATTTGTCATACATACATTATGTTGTTAATTCTCGTTATTAAATTTGATTGATCATAATTTCTCGTGGATGCCCTATTATAAATATATTAATATAAATATATTAATGATAAATGTAAATTCAAATTTTGGAGATATGATCTTTATCTAAAAATTATTTACCATTAAAGAGTTGAACAATTGCAAATAGTATGATTCTCCCAAACAACGTAGAGATTCAAGGGACACCTGAAAGGAGCGTATTTAAAAGCAGCTTTTTAATCATCTACGTTATCTAATTGTAACGAAATAGCGCCATGCACTTGAAGTATGTAGGTACATGTACAGGAACTAGAAAGACAGCCAATCTCTCTAGCTTCCAGATATCGACGCGGTTCTTTTACGTTCGTGCGAAGTTATTTATCACGGAGAGAGAAGAGAGGAGAGAAAGAGAGAGAGAGAGAAAAAGAGAAAGAGAGAATGTGTGATATCGAACGAATAACGACCGAGCTCTAACGAGGGCCGGATAATCTCCCGATATCTTTTTTCTTGTAGAATTTTTTTTCGGCCACTATATCGAGGTCCGGAATCGATCCGCACACGCAACGCAACACGGACGTGTCACGCACGTATATATACATATACATACACCCGCGGGGCCCAATGCGTGCGTGCGTGCGTGCGTGCGCGCATGAGCCACCGTTCTCGTCCATGTGCGAGATTCTCTGGAGGGATCTGTCACGCGTACAAATAGCTGACCTCGCTTCGTCGCCTCTATCAATGACTCGCCGTGCTGGACTTGAATGGCTTTTACGCCTCTTCCGTTTACTACGCTCTTTCGCGCGCAAGACAGTCGCGGAGATTAAAAACCGGTATATGTTTCGGCGAACTCGGCCTTCGATGATGCGGACTCGAAGATATCAATCTATCTTACACCATTGTCTCGGGAATGAAGATCTTGCGTCAAAATGTCGAAATTCAAATTTTATCAATTGATTTTCAAACAATACGAAAATATCGAAGTAACGCGATTTAAATAGATGAACACTCGCATATTTACGAGAAATCTTTTACTTGGTATTGAAAGTTCGGTACCAACTCTTAAATATGTCTTTATGGAAATTCAAGTGAGCGTGAAAAAATAATTTGTACATCTTTTTATTCACGTTACAAAAGCACATGCTCGTTGAACTTTTATGTAACAATTTTTTTTCATTCTTTTTACACTGACACATTCACCTTCCTCTCCCACTTCTTTCCACAGCAAACGTCTGTCACTCATAGGATAATGCAGGGTTTCACGATCGGTAATGTAGAAAACTATTATGCGATGGATGGACATGTAGAGTTCACGTTATTGAGAATGGGTAACTTGCACTCTTTCGTACATATTACTAACTGTAGATAAATTGTCAAATGTACCGATTACTTTGATACCAACAGTTTATTTATCAACAGTTGCTATAATTTTATTTATAAAGCGATAATTTTTTAATTAACTATACTTTTTGACTTTATTAAGAATGAAGAGATTTTAATTCTTTCTCAATCTCACAAAGAAATATTTGTGATAAATAACAATGAAGAAATTATATCAAACTCTTCCACTTTTAACATTATTGAGCGATTATTATTTAATTATGTTTTTTATTGCTTTGAAACTTAATTCGCATAGTAAATGAATATTTTTATAATTTCTTATGTATATATTCTTACGTATAATTCATGTATGAATTAATTGTTACATCGAGAACGATATTTCATCCATCACTTCAGTGATAATATAACTTATTTTTGACAAGAGAAATAATTTCAAAGTATAAAGCTAAGAAACGGACTTATCCGATCGAATAACTTAATTTACAATATTGATTCGATATTCGTCGAAGAATCGATTATCAATAATCGTTTCGCGATTTTAATCTTTCGTGTTTTTTGTAAACACGATCATCAGGCAATACGATTCGAAATAACGTAATATCTCGATAATAGCAACTTTGCGAGCGCGTACATCACGACGTTCTGACAATCTTTACTCGTTAAATTTTACGATCGCATCAGACCATCGAATAACTGACTGATCTGACCACGTTAATTAGATAAAAGCGGCAGCCTGATTCTCAGAAGGGCTCAACACGAATAGCGTAATCAGTAAGCAAGCTGATCGGCGGTGCACACCATTATAAGATATCGACGTTACGATTGCATCCTCTCTCTTTCTTTTTCTCTTTCTCTTCTTATTTTAATACGCTATTCCAGAAATACGGAATGGAAAACAGTGGATATCGTTCAAGCGAAGATCTACAAATTCATTCGAATTGACAGCCCGACATCATCACGAATCGTCACGGAAGTATTATACTGGATGGTCCAAAATCGCCGGATGTGTTGATTTAGCTAAAAAATTTATATAGATACTGATTTGAAAATAATTTTGTTAGAAAAAAATAATTATATATATTGTTGAAGTTGGTTGTTAAAATATCGAAACTTTTTGTAGCATTGCTCATTATGTTTGAGCGAGATAATTATTTTGATGGCTCATCAAAATTATATCCAGATCTGTATCTACCTAATAAATTTTTAGATACTTTAGCAAATTAATCGTTCTTTCTATATACAAAAGAACAATATTATTCAAGTATCTACAAATTTAGTTAGATACAGATCTGAAAATTTTATTGAACCATCAAAATAATTATGTAGGTAACATGATGAACAATGTTACAACAAATTTTAACATTGTAGCAATTAATTTGAGCGTATAATATGTATAATTATTTTGATAATTCAACAAAGTTTATTTTCAATGTTTATTTCAGACCTGTAAGCTAAATTTTTAAACTTGTTTTTCTGTATAGCGATGTTCGTACTTAAAAAAAATTTTGAAATCGATATTTCCTTTCTCAACGACTTTATGTGAAGCTACGATTCAATATTATACATGTTTATCGTCAACGAAGCGATCGTAATTTATATATTTTTTTTCGACACGAACGTGAGCACGTGTGGCAGTTGTGGGTGGGACACCCTGTATAATACTTCAAATGAAGGAAGTAAAGAGACCGAATCTTCGCATACTTGCTCGTCTCGTTCTTCCACAGAATATGGCCATCGGGTCGCGAGGTCACGCCGTATCTTTATCAGGGCTCCGTGTAACCGACTCGCTTATCAGCCGACCGATAACACACGTGCAAAATAACGTATATTCTGCGATGGACCCTTACGGACGTCTACTGATGAAGTCGCGAATTCACGTTTATCCGCGTTATAAATTTGTGTCCATAATTTTCTATGTCTGTGATTTTCTACGTTTAGAATTAAAAAAAAATAAATATCAATTGTAAAGAAGAAATTTCTTTGGTACTTCTTTTCGAGAAAGGTTATATTTAATCCGTCATTAATTCGCGAGTAGTCATCTTATTTTTTTTTATGTAAATCATCACCTAGAATGTTTTTACACCTCAATTAAAATCGTTATTATTAACAAAATAATACCATATATTACTTTTTAATTGTTTTTTTGATTTATTAGCATTCGAGAACATTACAGATATGAATTTACTCACAATTTTCTGAAAAAAATAAGAAACTTAACAAATATTAAACGAAATAGTTAAATAGCTTATAATTATAAAGCACGTTAAATAACTTATCGTAACAAAATTTCTGAAAAATAAAGATCTTAATTAACAGGTTTTTTTATTGTGGGTTCTCCACGGAATTATACATTCAAAGATACGTAAAAAACAAAAAGAGTTAAAAAAGAAAAAAATATAAGAAAAAAAAATATCAATTTGGCAACAATTTACATTTACATTTTCTCGCCACTCGCGCTGGAGTGTGAAGACATCTTAGGTGACTATTCTTTAATGTTGTATTTTCTAAATAAGGTAAAGCGCCACGCGCGAAAACGTGACTTATATAATTGAATTGAAATAAAGAGAACCAGTCGTGTTTTAAAAAAACGCTCAGGTGTTGCGCGATCGCATCGCACTGGCATCTAAAAGAATTAACGTGCACGCGATAATAACGCGTTTATGTAAGAAACGTTTATTCATCCGCGTCGCGCGCGGGGAATATTAAGCGTCGGTTTTAAAATCGGTGTATAACATTCCCCGCTGGTATGATGAAAACCTCCCAAGTAGATCCGTCGATTAAGGATCGATGAGGGTTTAAATATCACTGATCATCGTTCCCCGCATTCCTCGAGGTCATCGTGTATCTCTGCGATGCCTCGTCGGTCCATCTGGTGTCTGACCTGTCCAACGACACCGCTCTGTATGTCTCACACACTCTCTCTTTCTTACCGTCAATTTACTGCCAGAATATAAACATTACCGTGTTTTTATTAATGACTCAGCCTTGGTAATAACGCTTATCAGTGATTCTTAGGCATAAACCAGCGTTTTTTTAATTCATAATACGTTAAATAACGAGACAAAAATTTTTTTTGAAGTACATGCTTCAACATTTAACATAGATCTTTGTGACTTGTTGAAAGACTCTGGGTATAAACATAATAAATACAGATTTATTTCTATTTTTCCATTTTGGTTTCTTATGTTTGATATTTATCGTTTATTAATTATTATTTAATGCTATTTAACGTTATTGTCTTGATTTTATTTATATGTTATTGACACATTGAGTCAGTACACAGTTGGAAAAAATGTGTTGAATTTAACATAAATCGCATGTCCCAAACGGTCCACTCAAATTTTTGAGTTAATTTTACACAAGATGAATATATTAGAAGGTAACACAAATATTATATGTAAGAGAATAAATACAAAGAAAGATAACATCGACATAGTTTGTAAACATACCGTGGGAACATATTTTTTTCAGAAAATTAACATTTATGATATGTTAAATTAACACATATTTTATTCATTTGTCTTAGAATTTACGTTTTAAAACACATTATTTTTATGTTACTTGTTCACTTACTCATAAATTGTGTTATTTTGACACTAAGAAACATTGAATATCAATTTCACAAAAAATCTTTAAATAACATAATCATATTATGTTAAATTAACACTCGAATATGTTAAAAAATTCAACACAAACTGTTAACACAAACGTGAGTGGATCGTTTCCAACACAAATACACAAATTTTTTTACTGTGTACGATATTTTTATCTACGTAATCCAACGGGACGCGTGCACAAAACTGAGTTATTTATGGGAAAACAAGACCTCTGAATGTATCCCTCTCGTAACAAATGTATCGCCCGTATGCCATCCTCCCCCTAGGGGCAACTCAAAGCACAAAGGAACAACGGGAAGGGCGGTGTTCGCCGCAGGGTGACCGATTCTCGAAATTACAAATTTTGACGACGTCTGGCACACGTCTGCCTGTTATTTTAGGACGTTCACAGAAATTCGAGGCCCAGTAGGAACGTCTTCCCTTTCTCGTAGGCATCGGCCGTTCGGGTTGCGCCTCGCTTTAAAAATCCGCAGAAGTGAAAGCCGCGAGCGGCAGAGGAGAGTGAGCGCAACTACCCTTCTTCTTTCGCTTCTTTTCGCTTCTTCTGTTCCTCTTCAAAAGTTCGTTGGAACTAATCTGTCTTTTTCTATTTTCAGGATCGTTGACGACGTGGAAAGTGGACAACCTGCGAATGCCTTTCAATAGTATAGCAAATTTTTTTTAGTCAAGTTATTAAAATTAATAAGATTAGGAAATAGGAAATGAAGACTCATAACGATCGAAGCTGGATCTTTAATGCTTAAATAATTCGATGTGAATTCGTATACTTTTTTTTATGTATGTACATACACATATATTATATTTGTAGTCATTTGAATTACGAATAAATTTATTTATAGATTTCCAGCATATTAAGATCTCTTTAATATCGTAGATATCTATTGAGCATCAAAATTTAATTGTGATACTATTTTAATAGTTGCATTTTTAAGCCCGAAAGAATTATTTTGACACGCAGTTCAAATGACTATTATTTAAGTATTGAAGATCCAGCTTTGATCGTTATGGGCCTTTATTTCCTATTACCTATTAGTTGTAGTTTTACATATACAGTCCAAGATTCTTATTGTTTAATAAGCTTAATAATTATCAAATTTAATGTATCATATAAAATTTATAAGATTAATAATTATCAGACTGTGTGTGTGAATATATCATATATAAATACTTTTCCTAGAACACTACTTTTCCTGCTTCACGATTGGATACGATCGATGAAATTGGAACCGTCGCCAGCAATTAAGACGAAACTGGTTTTCACAATGAACTGACAGATAGATATTAATTCTGAGATCATTGTGAAAGCTGATTTTGTTCGAGCGTCAACAGAACGAGTCACGGCGGCGTTAATTTCGAAGAGTGAAGACGAGGACAGCATATAACAAGTCTCAAGACTCGAAATGCGAAGAAGCAGTTTACTTTAAGTTGTACAGAATTTATGCGAGGATAATTTAATGTAATGATAATTAAATTACTATATATATAAATACGTACGTAGAATAAGAAAAAGATGATCATGGAGAAGCTACTAAAAATACATTTTAGCTGTGTACGAATGAATCTTAAATAAAATCGTCTTTCTCTTTTAAAATGAAAAAAAATATAAAATAATGCTTCTCATGAAAATTTGCCGAGATCGTATAATAACTTAATCCTTTTTGCCACTAGACGAGAAGAGAAAACAGAGAACTTTAACAAGTAATAAGTACATGAAAGATGAAAATTATTACGTTACGCTAAAAAAAAGTTTGATGGCATTAATTAATTAATTCTTAGTTGAAGATTGACAAATCAGAAAATTTCTAGTTGAATCTATTGTAATTCTAATTGATAACCAAAATTCTGATTGATATGATCAGAAACTTCTGTTAATTTATTTTCAATCAGAAATTTTTTTAACCCATACAAGAGACAAAGTCCAAAATTGAAACATAAGACGTCTTTAAGACGTTTTTTAAACGCCAAAGACGTCTTATATCTCGATTTTAGACACTTGTCTGGGAAGGTTTTCTTATATTATCGCATATATATATCAGTGCACGAAGAATTCAACGTAAATCAGGTAGAAGCGCTTTCAATGATAATTAAAAGCAATGTTTTCCTTCGCGGGGGAAAAACGCGCTGTAACTGATACTCGCCAATTAAACATTTAGAGCGCGAACGAAAGGGAGAGGGAGAGCGATGTGCGTTTTTGTCGGAATTTCCGGTAGTGATTTATCAAACGGGAAAGATCGTATCTGACGGATGGACGGCGGCAAGAAACTTCTCCTCGAAGTCATGAGAAGAAGAAGAAGAAGACGCAGAAGAAGAAGAAGAAGAGGCGAAGCAGGAGAAGAGAGAAGAAAGAGAATGCTTCGGCATCGCATCTCGCGGGCACGCACCACGTGTCCATGTCTGCCCACGTCATCCTATCTCTACATACTGTACGCATACGTTGCGTGCGTGCGAGTGTGCGTGCGGATAGGCACATGTGAACGAACGGGTGGTGCGTACGCATTGCGTAGATCCTCTAATACGCGGGCTAATAGGCCGGGCTGGCGCTATCGAGTGTCAAACGGGCCGAACCGTAAGAAAAAGTCCCGTAGGCGCGGTATCGCGGGGCTTTTTGACGGAAAGCAGCCGGACGCGAGCGGCAGGAAACTCTATACGGTGTCCATGTACAACGGGCACCATCGGGCTCTCTCACGCGACAACGAGAGGCCAACGAACACCGAGCCGCGGAGTCTTCGACGTATCACACACCGGCACTTTGGGAACCCTTCCAACGCGTCAGGCCGACGTGACAGCTCGAGGAAACGCACGAGGAGTGTCCTCGAAGCCTGAAGAACCCTGCCACCGAGGTCCTTATGCTCTACCTAGGTCCTCGAACCGGACAAATTCGGCTTCTCCGAACATGGGGCGCATCCTTCGCATTCCTCGAAGACGCACGCCTTGCCTCTTCTCGAATCTTTCTCTAGTGGATAGTTTTGAATTGAATTGAACGCTACTCGCGTATATCAAAGCGATAATGCGATTCTTAGAGCGTGTTAACTTGTCGGCGGTAAGGTCGAATTAGCGCTGATTGTAATTAACGACTCTGTTCTTCGTAAGCTTTGCGCTTTGTCACGTAATTATATTTAACATAATTATTTTAAATAAAATTTTCGTTTATGACATCATCGACGATAAGAATTCGTTGCGCGATTCGTCATGTTTTCCCGGTAAAAGGAAGCTGCGTGTGGCGGCGGCGGCTTCGTAAAAATTACCTGGCAAATTGGAGTGGCCGGGATGATATACGGTGTGCCGCTTGTGTTTCACCGTCGGTGACCTAGCGTTGCCGGCACGGAGGGGAAACGCTATTGCGGGGGTCGTCGGCGGCCGCGAAATGTCGGTCGCGCGTTAATAACCCGCTCCGGTTCGGGACCGGGCGAAATTTATGGTCCCACCAACGTTTTGACAAGCGCGCGAGGAAATTTATCGGCAGTGAATGCGGGAAAGAGAGGAGAGTGGAAGAGAGAAGACGTGGACAAGGTGGTGGCACTTTTTCGTTGGTCAACCCTGGCGACGATGTTTTGAGCTATTAGACGAAACAAGGCCTCGCTGTTTTACGACCGCTCGCGATCCGGAGCGTGCCACCGGGGCACGATCCGCCATCGTAAATGTGAGGGCTCGGGAAATATTCTCTAATCTGGCACAACTGAGAAACTTTAGATTTTTTGACCGAGGAGTGAGAGAAAGAGAGAGAGAAACTGAGTGAGAAAGAAAGAGCGATTTATAATCCGAGAAGAATGCGTAAGAATTCTAGAATTAAAAGTTAATTGTTTTACTCTATATTTTTTATGTAATGCTAATAAGAGAAATCACAAGAGCGAAATACATACATTTTAAAGCGTATGATCCTTCTTTTGTAAAATATTGCCATATTAAGCCACTTTGATTATTTTGTTTGTTTGTTTATTTCTTTCTTAGAACATATTTAATGAGCATAAAATAAATGTGTTCCCAGTGTATTTAAATTGCAACCAATATCATTTTTATGGCAAATGTTACATTGTACTCTACGATTCTGAAATTTATTATAATGTTGCCAATCCAATTTTTACTTTTCATACCTCCTTGTATGTTATTTTCTCCAGTACTCTTTTTAGTTTTTTTATTTAAGTCATACTTGACCAAATGGCACGCTAAATCATCTATATCATTTTGCAATACATTAAATATGAAACAACATATCTTGCATTTTAGTTTATCATTTGTTGTGTTTAATATGAAATGTGCCGATATCCAAGAATGTTCAAATTCTTTTTGTATTTTTTCTATTATTTGTAGATGTTTTTATGTTTAAGATGACTCTTTAACGTGCCTGCTAAATATCCACTCGAAAGAGATGTGTCACAAATCTTACATTTTGAAGTGTATCTTTCTTCTTCTGTGAAATAACGCCATATCAGACCGTGTCTGTAATCCATGTTTTCATGAAATATTTTATGAGCACGAAATAAGTGTACTTTTAATTTTAATGTGTAGTTTGTAGTATAAGAACAAATCGTGCATTGGATTTTTCTATTTCCTAAAATGCTATAATAATGCATCCAACTTATATCCGACTTATTTCTTTGCAGTGCCATCACGTCTGCACAGTATCTTAGAATGTGTATTACTAAACATGACAATGTGTGTGTGTGTGTCTATACCATAAGAAAATGTTCGACAAAGGTCGAAGAGTGACATGTGAATTTAGTTACAATATAAACATTGATAATTTCAATACTGATATACCTAAAGTTGAGAGCACAAACTTTTGCAAAATGCATAACGCATAAAGCATAAAATAAATCCAACCAGAGTCCTTTATTTCATGGAAAGGAAGGAAATGATGTTAATGAAGATGTTAATGTGCTGAAAAACTGTAAATAAACTTATATAATTGAATTTATATAGTTGAGATATAAGTTAATAGATTAATACTAAAGGTACCGAGTGGTTATTAATCTTTTCTAGATTAATTTTTTTTTTTAGATTTTAATATTATATTTCTTGTGAAAAAAGATAGAATTCTGAAATTTTTTGATTTTTCAATAATTATGTCCTTTATATTAACAAAATGTTTAATTTTTTTATTACTTATTTATTTTCATAGTAATTTATTGACTTGGTTTTTTAGTAAGAAATATTGGTACTTCTAGTTAAATTACTATTTATATTTTGACCGATAATTTGATAATCTTTAGACGGGAAACTTGCATAATATTATAAATTACATTTGTAATATCTGTATATAAAGAATATAAATAGATATAGATATTAAGCGCAATCCAATCTCTACAACGAGATCGTATATGCGATAAACAAGTTATTACTCGGGGATATAATCGAGAATAGATAAGCGATCTTTCTCAGAAATGGTGTTAAAAAGTATCGTAAAGTAGTTACGAAGATTGAATAATTAGGTGGCGCCGTGGACACTTTTCCAAAACTGCACTCGAATCCAATTTCCATCCTATCGTCCTGAAATTTTTATATCGTCTCGCGGCGAAGCGAGACGACTTTTACGATCATCGTCGTCATCTTCATCGCGGAGACTTTCGAGCGACATCGTAAAAACGATACGATTTTCTCGAAAACTCGTAAATCCTCCTTCGTAAACCACTTGTGGCTCGCTTCTTCGTATGATCGTCATGGTTGAGAAACTTTGACAACCGAAGCTCGCAAGTGCGAAGACATAAATAAATCGTGATTGTACCAAATGTGCTAACTGACTAGTTTTCCTTCCAATTTTTTCTCATTTCCAAAATACCTATCTCGAACTGATAAAGGCATCGATCTGTAATTTAAAAACAATAGAAGACAAATATTAAATTCCTTCCAAGTCGTAGCTTATTATAAATTATCAAATTATTTTACTTTACAAAATGAAATACACATCAGGATACGATTTTCATAATTTTAGGTTTTTCAATTAAAATGATTTTGTCGAAATATTTAAGAATTTAGATAAATACGGATTTGAAAATAATTTTGTTATCATCAAAATAATTAGGTATGTAGGTCAAACATGTAGTCAAACATGATGAGTAATGCTGTAAACAGTTTTGATATTGTAGCATAATCAGTTTGAACGTCCTACATATTATAATTATTTTGATAGTCCAACAAAATTATTTTCAGATTTGTATCTAGTTAAATTTTTAAATGCCTTAGCAAGATTGTTCTTATCATGCAAGATTATTTACGCAATAAGTATGTGAATGAGGAATCCAAAATTTTGAATTAAAATTACAGGATTAAAATAAAAAATAAATTGCAGAGACGCTCGTTCCGTCTTCGTAAAAACCGCTCGAATCCACCTCGATGTGGGGATCGCAAAGGGAGTTAATGAATCGCATCGCGCTCTCCTTCGCGTGTAATCGATAACCGCGCTCATTCTCACACTGGACGTAGGAGAGAGCGCTTTTTGCTAGCTGCGGCCGGTCCGCCATCGCTGACCAGCGAGCGATGCACGTGCATAATGCACGGCACACGCACGCGTACGCACGCTCTTCTCTTCTCTTGCGTTCTCTCTTTCTTTCTTTCTCTGTCCGAGCTCGCGGATGTGCGCACCATCGCACATGCGATTCGCTCAAGTTGGCGAACAGCGAGGTCCAGCCGGCTCTCTTTCTTCCTCTCTCTCCTCTCTTCCTTTCGCTGTCTCTCTCGGCCGTCATCATCTCGGACCCGAGCTTTTATCGGGCCCGAATCGCCGCTAGCCGGCCACATGTGTACCGAGCAAAAAGTCCCGCCTTGAGGCTACGCTCTCGCCTTCGTCCTCCCTACGAGCTTTGAGGACCACGACCGTGGCGGGTGGCCGAGGCGAGTAATAAATTTTTGACGTCTCGCAGTCGACGGAATTCGCAAGCGAACGCGGAAGAGACGATCGTTTTGTATGGACGATGGAAGCTTCATTTTCTGACTCTACTGAGAAAGTAGTGAAGTATAATAAATTCGATGGAAAGAAATTCCTTTGCACACGGAAGGAACGATTCTGCTGAAGGACCTACAAATGTAGGTAGATAGAAATCTGAAAAAAATTTGAATCATTAAAATAATTATGTAGAAAACACAAGTATAATGAAAAATGTTGCAAAAAGTTTTGACATGCTAGCAATCTGTTTGAGCGTCCTATATAATTATTTTGATGGTTTCAACAAAATTATTTTCTGATCTTTATCTACCTAAGTTACTTCAGCAAAAATCCGTTATTTCCATGCACTTGGACAATTTCATAGTCAATGAAATTTAAACGTCTAATGCTCATTTTTTACCAATGTAGATTAACTTTAATCTCGATTCAATTTATTCTTCACTTTTTTTTAAATTCTTAGAACTAGAGAAGAAAATGAAGAGTAAGTTGAATCAAGATTAAAATTAATCTACATTAAAATGGGCATAAATTATTATGTATTTCTAATACAGAATCCAGAATTTAGGAAGTTACATAAAAAATTTTAGTGTCGAAATTATTTGATATTTGTATTATTTGCATAAATAGTACATATTTCGTGCAAGGCACAAGTTAGTTTTAATTTAGTTTTAATTTATTGCGTACAAACAAGTTTTATACATAAAGGTTACAAGAAGATGAGAATGTACAAAAGAACACGCAAATGTGATGAGACATCAGCAAAATTACTGTTATAATTCCTGTCAGAAATTACATGAATATGTCAAATAGAGAGGAAAGAAACAGAAAAAATAATAAAAATAAAATAAATATATAATGAATTGTTAATAAATACATAAACGAATATTTATGTTATTTTAAATCGCAGATAATTAAGATGAAATCGATATGTCAAATCGTTTATATTTATTGCAAGCCAGAAGCAGGAGATTGAATTTGCCGTTTGAATATTTAAATAAATAAGATTGGGACCCCCCTGTATTGCAATCAGGGTTGCTGTCGCGATCGGCAACGTCGCGTCCCGGCATCGTGCTCTTGCAACATGACCCCGAAAGACCTCTCTATCGCTCTCGCGGACAATGCGACGGATAATTCTTCGTTTTCCACTGAGAGAGCGAGAAAACTAGGGAAAGCTCGCGTATGAGACAATGATAAAAACCTTTGACGAGACCGCATCCGCGTTGAACTCGATAGAGACCCGATATCCACTTCGATCCCTCTGTCCCGCGATAACACATCGAACTCTTTAACCGGCCACGTGAACTCGGTTGCATAATCGTGCCAATTCGTCACGGCCAGAACAAAAAAGCTGAGGTCCATGTAATTTTTTTCCACTCCAATTCCCGTTGATTCCCGCGTTATCGTAGAGGGATAATACATGAGGCCCACAAAAGGGTCAATCACCGGCGGCTCGTTAATGCCATCGACGTTGCAACATAGGCATTTATTTACAATACAAAAACATTACACGGTTCGCGGTGCCACTGTTATTTACTGGTGAACGATCTAATTAGAACTTTATTTGTTTAATGCTAAAGTCATAAGATATAATTGGATCACATCTTTTGTCTCAATTTTTTCTTTTGTTCTGTAATAATCTAACAATTATGATTTGACGCCAACAAAACGCATTTACATATTCACATTCAGCAACCGTATAAAACAGTTTATATTTAATTAAATACGACTAAATTTTTACATAAATGTTTTTACATAAATGCAAAAAATGCTTACAGCTAATTGAAAAGTCAAGCTAATATTATAAAAAGCACATATCTTTCACATAGTAATAAAATTATATAATATTTTAATATCATATACTTGCAGCAGGATTGGTGCTAATATATGATATTAAAGAACTCGTTACTTATAGTTACTGTTTTTAATAATTGTAAATTATAACTTCGTTCCTTTTTTACTATCTATAACTGTAACTTAACTGTGATTGTAACTAAGTTAAGTAAATTGTACTTGTATTTTTTTAAATATAGTTTACTTATCCTAATTACATCTTTTTGATACTTAACTAATTTAACAGTTACTTTTATATCAAACTTATTTGTCAATATATAGACACATCAAAATGAAGTATTCAGTGAACAATTAGTGATTATTTTTCTTATGATTGAAGTATATTTTAATCTGATAATCGAATCTATAAATGTCTGTATTAAAATTAAGCTGGGATCCTTTTAGTATGTAAAGGCATCTTAATATTTGATTTCACAATTTTGATTTCAAGTGTATGTCAATATATATTATAAATAATATAGCATATATGTAATCGAATGGATAGTACAATTGGATTTTCACTTTTAAAGCTGACATACAGAGCTTTCTACTCCTATAAATTCAAAACAAAGATCTGAGACAATCTAGGTCATTAAATGTTCTAACAACTTCGCAACTTTTCAATACTTGGTTCAATACCAGGTCTCGTTCGTTGGCTTCGACAATGGAAAGGCATGCGCTCGTCACATCGCTGATAACGCGGTCGCGCAACAACAATACCAAGTTATAAATTATAATAATAGCCGAGGACATTGTAATCGGAACCGCAATTAGTCTCAGTCGGCACTGAGCGACCTGAGTGGGGAGTCGGTTTATTGTGTTCGACCGTTATCACGGCAATTTTTCATCGCGACTTCCGATAGAAATTCTCTCTTCTTCTTGCTCGATCGTTCGCATGTCTATGCAAAGAGACATTCGCGTTTATCTGCGCGTAATTTAAGAAAAAAAGGAATTAACAGATTTCTTTAATCATTCGTTGAGTGATGATTACGGCTTGTAGGGCACCGAATGTTAAGTCTTCTAGAAAGAGTGATTATTTATGGCACATCACTCCACCCTACTTAATATCAGGGAATTGTGCTCTAATTAGAGGAGTTCGTCTTTAAATATTTAATTAATAGGTACATATTATTTTCTATTAAATATTTCCTTTTTACATAAGTATAGTATGTCTATTACTGCCAAGTTCATGATACGCAAATTACGACGGCATACTTTGGACTCGATTACAAGGCTTGTACACGAGACGAATCGGTGGGCCACGTGTCGGTATCGAGTCTCAAATTTCAAAAGCTTCTTAAAATCAGGCCCGAGAAGTGAGACGTACCTGCTACGTGTCACGGTTCTATGGTTCGTCGAAGTCGCCCATTAAAAAAGAAACAAGACAGAGAGAGAGAGAGAGAGAGAGAGAGAGGAAGAGAAAGAAAGGGTTAAAATCCTCGGTACATAAACGTCGCCCGGAGTATTGTGACGTCTTTACTATCGAAGGCCAACAAAACGATGGCGGCAATACGTTGCAGATTATATATAATCGTTGATATCTTTATTCAATAATTTATTGAAGTAATCATTCGTTTGTCATTTATGTGGTTTTATCTCTTTTTATTTTCCCGTGGTTTATCTCGTCGAACTTCTTCGCGATGTCATCGAGCACCGATCTCTCGGACTTGACTTCTTCGGCGAGTCCTGTCGGAATGTTGAAAGGCCACGACGATAACGCGAATATTCATATAGCGAGCTCCGCTAAGGCCTCTAGTATTCACGGGTATGCCCGTACACATGGTGGCTCTAGTACCTCGATATTATGGTGGATACTCGCTCTTTGTCAGCCATACCAGTCGAGAGTCACTCACGAGGAGAGTGCTTGAGACAGTGCAGAAGGCCTCGGGATCTCCTCTCACTTCTTCCTCTTATCCTCCACCTTAGGTGACGTCGCGGCGTTAATCGTTTTTCTGACCGTTGCAGTCTACAGTTTTCGGATCAGGGTATCAATCATGTAATTTTTTCCGTGGAGCAGAAACGTGAAAAATGAAAAAATTTTATGTGTATGTACATATATACGCATACATACAAAAAATTTTTACTTTGCATGTTTCCTCTGCTCTCTAGAGAAAAAGTTACGTAATTGATCCCCAGAAGTGTAGAATTAACGAAATCCCTTCATCGGGAATTTCGGCCTTTGGATGACGACGTAACGAGCGAAATTCTTTGTATGATCGGAAATGAAAAAAATGAGATTTTAAAAGTTGTATGATCAGAAAATGTTATTAGAATATTGGAGATTGCGAATATTCCAAAGAGAGAAAAAGGATACTTTGTAGCTTTCGATGAAATGAGAGACAATTGTGAAGGACTAATTGTCATGCATATATATATGTGATTACTTATCTCTTCAATTTTATAAATTTACCTGACATAACGTTTATTAAAAATATACAGTTAGATAAATGAGTAAGAAATAGGTTTATTAAAAATATACAGTTATAGATAAATGAATATGAAATAGGTTTATTGCTAAGAGAAAGTAGAAAATAGATAAATTTTTTATAAATATATTTGTTACTGATTATCTCTGTTGATCAAACAGATCTTCAAGCTTACACTAATCAAAGTATAATTTCTTTAAAAGGCAAATACATAATCTTTTATAAGAAAATATACATATAATCATCTCTACGCAGAAAAAGTAATTTTGCTGGATACAGATCTGAATTTTGTTAAACCATCAAAATAATTATGTTAGAAAGTAAAAAATTATAAGCAATGCTGCAAAAAGTTTTAATGTTTTAGTAGCCAGTTTGAGTTTCCAACAAAATTATTTTTCAAATGTGTATTCAGAAAAATTTGTAATCTTTCAGCAAAATCATTCTCTCCATATATAAATTAAAATATTTAATTATAATGTGTGAATGGACGCAAATACTTAGTGTTATAATAAATATAATAACACAACAATAATGTAAGTCTTAAATTAAATTCGGTTTCCACAATTATTATGCGGCATGAGGCATAATTTTCGAGACGAGCTCAAATTTTCAGATTGAAAGAAGGGTGGGCTTTCGACGGGTTCTCTCGTCTTATCTCGCAAACGAGACGCAAACGCAATTACGTTAATGCATCATCGACATCAGTAAGTGCCGTGGAGAAAACCGTCTGTGCAGAAAAATGAAGGAAAAAGAAACGAAGTGAAGCCAAAGGGTAAGAAGGTTGGGGCCCCCCTGTCTTTCAGACGGTTTCTCCAGCCGTATCTGCCATCGATGTTGGGCGAAGAAGACGACGCGGCCGCGGGTCTCGGCGCAGAAGAGCCTGCGGTAAATTCAAGACCTATAAAACGTACAAACAGACGTACTTCTTTCTGAGAAGAAGCTACCGCGCCGCCATGAGCGTATCGCGGATCACTCGCTGCCAAATGCCAATTATCTTTACTCGCCGCTGGCAATTAAGATGTGCCGCGCTTGGACGGGCGCCGAAGAAGAAGGGACGCGCGATATCGGCCGCTAAGGGACGAAGAAGCGTATTATAATTTCGTCGAAATGGCAATGTGAGTTCCCGAGACGATCATAATAAGATAAGACGACAATCATGTCGTAGAATATATTCGTTATAATTACTCGTAATGGATAATTAGTGCTAACAAATATAAATATAATTTGTCGCGAAAAATATATTGCGTTGCAAGCTCTCGCAAGATTCATTGAAATCCATTTTATGCACAGAAAGAATTTTGCTAAAATATCTAAAAATTTAACAAATCTAAAAATAATTTTGTCGACACATCAAAATAATTATGTAGGAAACGCAAGCATGAGCAATGCTGCAAAAATTTTAACATTTTAGCAACCAGTTTAAGTCTTATGTCTGTTTTTACTAATGTAGTTTAATTTTAATCTCAACTCAATTAACTCTTGATCTTCCTTTAGTTTTAGAAAAATTAGAAAAAAATGAAGAGTAAGTTGAACTAAGATTAAAGTTAATCGACTGATAGAAAGCATTACATAATAATTTTGATGGTCCAACAAAATTATTTTCAGATTTATATCTAACTAGATTTTTAAATACTTCAACAAAACTCTTTCTGTATGTTCATTTCTACCAATATAATATAATTTTAATCTCGGTTTAATTTACTCTTTACCTTTTTCTGATTCTTAGAATTAGAAAGAGATAAAAGAAAGTCGACGAAGATTAAAGTTAATCTACGTTGGTAGAAATGAACATTGGTAGAAAAGGACAACTGCGCGTCGCGCGGCGAAAGATTAAAATTCCTGAACGCGAACCCCTTTGGTCCTTACTGATAAGGCATGTATCGGCGCTCTGCTATGTACCTAGGTGCATGGTTTATCGATATCTACTGCGTAATTACCATGGTAACGTCACGATAAATCGCTACTCGTATTTAACTTGCTATTGACCACGCATCATGGTAAACCAACCCTTGATCGTCTCTATGGGTATGCAGCTTCGTCTAGTTTCACACGTGGTGGTGGCCCTTAATGTGTACCGAAAGAGCGATCGATTAGATTGCTGTACAATCGCGACTTCGCCCTCTCCATGTTTGTGGAAGAACAACGAAGAGCGAAGAGGTGTCATCTTTAACGACCGGAAAACGACTGCGCCGCGATTGACCTCTCGGCCAATTTAATTGATAATTTCAGCAATAAGATAGATATAAGTGGACGAAACTTATCTCCGCGGTTGTTATCAAAATTATTCTTAAAACGGCCTAATTGCCGCGCTAATTAGAGCTATCGTCATGTCAGCCGATAAGCTTTCGATCCTTCCTTATCTACTAGATAAATATTAAATACATTCATACATATATATGTATATGTATAAAAAAAATATTATATATATTGAATCACGAGACGCAAGTCTCATCACGATCACGTAAATCTTTCCTACAAGATATCTCAATCGAAGCCACGAGACATAGAATGACATTAATTCATTAAGTAATGCTCCGAGGTAATAAAGCTTCTTTGTATACGATTCTATTTACGCCATGTTTTTTTATTCATAAATGATACTTTTCCTCTTAATCATAGATAATAATTCAATATATTTAAAGAATTCGGAATATAAAATATGATAATATCAATGATTCTTAAGCTGCTTCATGTCTTACGACTTCGGTTTGATTTTGTGATGAATTTTTCGCCAGAAATATCAACGGTGAGCTCCAAGACTCTCCTACAATCACAATAATACACGCGTGCCGTGAGGCGAGATTTCGATGAATGGATAGATAGTAAAGAGGATATATAAAACTGGCCGATAAAACGTAGCACAATCTGGAACAGCTGTAGGGGTTTACAACTCTTTATTCTGCAAGATGCTGAATGCCCGAACTGTCGAAAATTTTATCGATATATTATCGTGCTCGCTCAAATATTTATTTATCGTACGAAATGTCATCGCACTCGATCGGTCCGAGAGCGTACCCCCGCAAGAGGGAAATATCCTTTATTCGACTGAGAGCGGAATACTTAGGACTGATGAAAAATGTAAATCTAATCGATTAATATATTTTTATGCGAATTTTATAACAACAAGTTGATGCAACAATGCGATAATAAAATATTTGACATACATGTTCAAGAAGTTCATATATCGTATTTAGTGTTAATGATTTTTGTTTCAGGTTGAAGTTGCGTGTCATTTTCATCAAGTACAATTCAGTCTAAAATGATATTTCGGTCACTCAACATTTAATAATAATATCTACATTTTAAGCGTCTAATTTAATTGGTGATTAATTAACCGAATAATACTTGTACCAATTTATTAATATAGATGGAACTCTTAATTTCTTTTTTTATTGTTTGAGGAAAAACCCAAATTAAGGATGATGAATTATTTGAAATTTTGCTTTAAACAACTTTACTGTTGAATTAATCGATTACGTTAGATTAGATAATCGGAGTTTGGTCGAAGCATTCATTAAAAAAATAGAATACTGTTTGTGAGTTTTATAAAATTAATTTAAATTCTTTATTGACAAATTTGTCGTTAATATACATTTTAAACATCTTGTTGGCAACTTTATTAGTAATATCATTTTGAAACTCGTAAAAATATGGAAAGAGAGAGAGGGGAGAGGGAAAAAGAAGAGATAGGCATGGAGATTCTACGATTTCCAGGAACTAACACCCGGAAGTCGTTGGATGTTAAAGACCGACCATATTCCAGTAAATCGAATATACATATCATATATGCGCGACGAAATTAAGATAGATAAAGCGTATAAATGGCGGCTCTTTCCGACACCCAGCTGCCCGTATACTTCAATGGGCGGTACTGTCGCGTTTGCGTTACGATTGTTTCTCTACATCGTTCTCGTCCTGTTCATGGAATTCTATCGTGCTAAAGGGTCAAGAAAGCCCCGTTTCCGTCGTTTGTTCCGTTCCGTTGCCCATTCTCGTCGGTGCTTTATCGAAATCCCGATGTCTGACAACGACTGCGAGGAAAAAAATCAGACGGCCGTACGATGATATGGCGGGATGGAAGGACTGACTCTCGTCAAGCTCATCGGTCTCTTCTTTCGCCGAGAGATGACGAGGAGAAAAAAAGTCAAGCGAGTTGATCTAACCCGACGAAACCCATCGTGGACGAATCGCCGCGAGTTACTGACTTATTTTCATCATGGAATTGTCCATTCTAAATTTAGCTCTAAATTTCGCATAACTCGGTAGAAAAATAGACATTAAAATTATAATAGAAATATCTATCCTAAAATGTAGAATTCACAAATTATATATGAACAAGAAAAAATTCAACAATCTACATGGAAAGAACGGTTTTGTGCTAAAATATTTAAAAATTTAACTTAATAATATATAAATGCAGATTTGAAAATAATTATTTAGATTTTCAAATTATGTAGGATGCTTGTTGCTAGAATATTAAAATTATTTGCAGCATTGTTCATGATATTTGAGATTTCTACGTAATTATTTTGATGATCCAACAAAATTAATTTCTCTAGATCTATATTTGTATAATTTAAACTACATTTTTAGATATTTTAGTAAAATCGTTTTTTCCATGTTTTTATCGAATAAATGATAATTATGACAATAAGCTTAGAAATAATATGCGCAAATTATTCATTAAATAAAATGTAATTTAATTCTCCGGAACTGATAACAGTAGGTCTATTAGATCCAATTCATTATAAATGTCTTTGACATTTAAAAATGTCAACGATTCAATTTTTTTTATATTACATCTGCTAATTTTTATTCTTATTAAAGTACACTGTATTCATTCTTTTTTATACGTTATGTCATTTTGGTTTCTTGAAATCAATTAGTATCATTTAATTAATATAAATTAAATAGGTCTTATATACTCAGCGTTAGTAGCTGTATCATTGGTTTTGATGTCAGTTCCGGAAGATTAATTTACAGAAATATCGAATTGGAAAATCTGTGAAGATTTTCTCGTCTAAACTAAGTAATAATTTCCATTGAGTCATACGTGTCAGAAATATATACACGTGCACCTTCTCTATTTTTAATCTCTTAGACGCGGATAAGTGGCATAAAAAGTCGTGACATTCCCACGTTCCTCGCCGGTTAGATTTCGATAAGCCCCCTGTTTGCTCGACCGAAAGAATAGTCCGTTCGCGGTTTTCGGGCCATTAAAAGGGGAAAGTAAAGGGCTCGACAAATATAATATTTGAGGTTCGTTGTTACTGCGTGTGACCTAGTCTGCGTACTATTTCATTTCGCTATGTGTGTATCGTTGCGAATATCGCTTGAAAAAACGAGAAAGATAAACATGTAGACCTCGGTCGCATGGTCCTGCAAATTTAGTTGGATTTATCAAGCTTTTTAGTACAAATTTTTATATCTTTAAAAATTTAACTTCCTTGCAATTGAGAAATCCCGATTAGCCAAGAAAGTTGTGGTCAAATGAATATCCTAAACAAATTTATGAATTGAAATGATTCATGATCATAAAGCAGATACGTTATAAATTAAAATGAAACATGAAGTGAGATAGCACTAATATTTTTATGTAACGTAATAATATATTTTAGATAATATAATATATATTTAACATAAAATATTTAAATAATATATTTAAATAAAATAATATATTTAGGATATATTTCTAAAATTATGCTCATGTTATGAAACAATCTGTAATATAACTTTAAAAAATATCCGGCACAATTTCCGGGAAGTTAGGAGCGAGAGGGGAAATTAAATGAGACAGATTTTACTCTCTTGTTGCTTTATTTCTACAAATTAGCGTACATCGCACTTATAAGTTATGTGGTTTAGTGCTCGCCATTCAGTGTGCACAGCTACGCCGAGACGTTAACCTACGCTTCCTATCAATCCTCGTAAAAATGCGGTGAATAAATATCTAAGTACAAAAGCACGGCTGTGTCAGCGTAGTAACTAACAAGTGTTAATAATGTGTATAGTCTATGTCATCTACGCGTTTTAATATGGAGCTGTAAGTTCATTTACAATAGCTGCACGCTCGATATCAGGCCAGTTGTCAGTTCTCGATATATCCGGTCTTATATTTATATCCGCCGATCGATTCGATCGAGCTAAAATCGGAGATACCACTTACAATTAGATCTCATCGAAAGCGAGGGATGATTCACAACTGAATCACTAAAATCCATCGAACCTCCAATTCATAAAAATGCTCGATTAAAATTCAGCTTTTATTTCCGTTTTTACCGATGTAAATTAACTTAATCGTGATTCAATTTACTCTTCATTTTTTTTCTAATTCTCGGAATTAGAAAACTTTAAAGAGTTAATTCTGTCGATCGCGAAAATCTTTTATAGCCGCGACAGTCGAGACGATCGTCGCCGTACCTCGACCGCGTAAATTCTGGGTCCCGAAATACTCGGTCTGTTAAACGGAAAGCGCCAAGTGCACATTTGTTGCCACCCTCGATCGTATTTCAGCCGTTTATTTGAACGGGACGTGCGCGAGCGAGCCGATCGCCGGTTTATAGCGTCCGCGCGCGCGTCTCGCATATACATATATATATATATATATACACTATATACTATATTATTACATTTGGAACTCTCGCGCCGCTGGGCATCGTGTATATCGAGCGGCCGCTTGTTTGTTTGGCCTGAAATTCTGCGCTTTGGAATGGCCGGCTGTCATGGAATGATGTCATGGTGAGTATCGTGGCCGCGCCTCGTCCACGTAGTAAAGACTCTCAAGCCAGAGAATGGCCAATCCGCCATTTTCATACTTCGAGCAGGATACGTCGATCTGTTTCTCGGATTGCAAAACAACTATGCCGTTAATAATTTCTTGTTAACAATAATTATCAGCAAATCGTATGAAGTAGAATATCGACAACCATTATTGATTTGTCATATAGTTCGATTCTAACTTGAAGATCTCCTCTGAGGATATCAACATTTAATTTAGCAAAAGTGCAGCATGCATCAAATGCAGCGGTTTAATAAATTGTCAGGCTTACAAGGAGAGAACACAGTGGACTCTTGATGGATTTTGATCTCCTTCAGTATGATGAAAACTAACTCATTTCATTGGTTATTTCCCTGTAATATAATTACAGGGTCTTTCATACATTAAAAAATACTGTTTGCTAGGCCCATTTAATAAAACGCTCGAACATGGCATAATTGATTTTCAATGTAGATTCATCAAGTCGAAGGAGACCGAAATCCGTGAAGATCCACCTCTTCTTATTAAATAAACGTTGCAGTGAAAGAAAATTGTATATAAAAACGAAAAATTTATATTTAATAAATTAAATATTATATACTGAATCAAATTAATATCAAAATTAAAAACTGAATCGCAGAAAAATAGATAAAAAATCGTTGTATATTAAAAAGAATTGGAACTCAAGAAAACTGAAACGATTTGATTCTGCCAAGCTCTGGCTTGAGTATCTTTAATAGATACGTCTACAGTAAATTTTAGTGCAATTAACTCTGCACTCTACATATATCTTCCCTTCGTGTTTTTTCCATTGAAATTAGTTTTCCATTGAAATTATAATAAATTTACATAAAAGTTATATCATGCTCTTTACAACAGTTCGAAACGTGCTGTCCGAAACAAGCTATTTTAGCTTGTTTCAATTTATTTAAAGCATATTATTATATTTACAGGATATTACGCAAGCGTCATCCACGATAATTATCGCGATACCGAAATTGCGATAGAAGAGCGATAGAATCTAATTCGTGCGAGAATTCTTTCGCGAGAAGAACTTGAAAGGTTCAAAGTCACGATGTATATGTAGCATTTCCTTTTCTTCCCATCTATCTCTCTTCACAAATTCGCAATGTCGTCAAATGTCAATAACAACAGTGGCAGTTCCTTCTTGAGACAGGAAAGCCGATTTAAGAGCGATACAAATGGATATCCGAAATATCTGCGTTATAATAATCCTAATAACAAATTTTATCACTCGAAGCTCGCGTTTAGTCGCGCATCTCACGTACAATCAGAGAGAGAGAGAAAGAGAGAGAGAGAGAGAGAGACTCGCGCATATACTATTAATAAATCTCCGTAATTAATCGTTAATTACGTTATATTTGGCTATCCTTAAGGGTCTGTGTCGCCCAGAAATATCGCAGGGATTTAACACCGCGGAGATTTAATACCGCGGCGATTGATCCAATCACAATTTATTTATGTATTACAATCATTTGCTCATGTAATTATTTTCTACAATCATTTATACAAGCAACTAGGTCAATGTAACAAAATAGTCGACGTAATAAAATAGTCTTTATTTTACTTTCTTTACTTTACGCGACGCATTTCGTACATAATTTTTCAGCGCCGTTATCTACAGGATGTCCCAGATCTGTCAAAAAATACTTCATAGACAAATTCCTTGGCGGCGACTTTTCCTTAATAAGAAATATGATCGTATAGTTAAAATAAGATCATTTATGCGAATAAATTGCAGAAACTGCGAGGAATAAATCTTCGATTTTCAAATAATTTCAGAATAATGTCGATAGTTGTACAATTTCAACCTTCGAGATACATTTAAACTTCCGTCTGCAATCTTATTTACTCTGTTCTAAACTTTCTAAAAATGTGGAAAAATTCAGGATCACTTCCAAATACTTTTTTAAGGACACAGAAAAGATTTTTACTGAAATATCTAAAAATTTAGTTGAATACAGATCTGAAAATTTTTTGTTGCACCTCCAAAATAATTATATAGGACGCTCGATCTAATTGCCAGAATACATCAAATACGATAGAGAGCACCATTAGCGGTCAAAGTTAGATGTTTCGAATAATATAATATGATAATATAATATATTCTTTATTAAATCAATCTATTTTAGATATGATTACGCGCCGATAACTTTCGAACTTTCAACACTCTGAAATGCTAACAATCCCCCCTAAATTAAATTAGAAAAACTGTAAAGAACTTATTGCGAAAAATGCATTTTGGTTCTAGCCTGATTGTTAGAATATTAAAATTTTTTGTAACATTGTTCATGTTTGAGATTTCTACGTAATTATTTTAATGGTTCAAATTATTTTTAGATCTGTATCTAGCTAAATTTGTATATATTTCAACAAAATCATTTTTTCCATGAAGATATTTTAAAAGGGAGAATCGGACTCCGTCCTCCTTTATTAACTTTATTATTCAAAGAAATTTGAAAGTGAAGTTTTGCTTGTGCCAAAAAAGACCCAGATTATACACGGAAGGTTAAATAATGAAAATTTAGAACGATAACGTTGACCGGAGAGAATCACGTGAGATTTCGAAAATTTGTCCATCGAATATTTCGCGGCTGATCCGGGATGGTCTACGCGAATTCTTTTTCCGATCATTTGTACCTAGGTACGTAAAAATCGGACGATTCGACGATACCGCGGCGCGTCTTTCGGCACCGCGAAACGAAAAATATATCGGGCATGTTTACCTCGCTTTGGTCTACATATAATTCGGCCACGTCTCAATGCCAGACACGTAGCGATGTGCGTATTGCGCGTAGGGCGTGGACACGTGTGGATGGCCCATCTGCGTACTCGCGTGCGAATGGTGCGCGTTATGGGCGGATATGTACTGGACTGGCGGAAGGGGAGGCTGCAGCTCGTGGTACCTGACCATCTCCTGAGTCCTGTCCTCCCATGACGATACCTCCGCGATCGCCTGTTCTGAACAGTGACGCTTGATCGGTCTCTCGATCTCCTCCTCGTATCTGGAAGCGAAGCAAAATGTCCCGACATCTCATAAATCATACAGAAATAAAAACATGATAACAAAAGAATCGACAAGGTAATTTCAAGAAATCTACCGATTCATTTTACAACATCCCTCTTACTTTTGTTCGATGTTAATAAATGTTGTTTGCATCGAATGAAGAATGAAGAGAGGACATGTAAAATTATAAATAAAATAGTAAGTTTATGTAGCAATAAAAGATAGAAGTATAATCTCTCAAAAATTTTCATATAAATAACGCATGACCACGCATTGATCAACGAGCGTTTAACTTTTCGCGTCATATAAGATGATTTTTATAATTTAATCGTTTCTTCTACCAAAATTTAAGAAGCGCCTTCTCCCTTTTAGACTCACGCCGCCATATTTGTCTCGAATGTCCAGATTTTTACTTGATGGTCTCTATTTTAAGTGCAACTCGTTTTAAGTCGAAAATTTTAAAGTACTGCTGTTGACTCTACATTCTTCTTAGGATGCACCTCGATTTAAAGTCATTGTGAAAAAGCGTAATTATGGCGGTCTCTCTACCTGTTGAGTAACCATTGCGAGGCGGTGGTGACTTGCACGGGTGGGTACTGGTGTATTGGTGCAGTCTGGGGCGGTAAGTATTGGTCGAGCTCATTGCTCTCGACCTCGCACTCCTGGAAGTTCACCGGGAGATTCAGGCCTAGCCCGCCCAAAGTGCCGAGGCCATTTAACTGGTTCTCCTCGCCGGGGAGGCCATCTCCGACCTCGATATACCGAAGATCAACCGCCGGTTGTTGATGGGGGGACTCACTCGACGGCGTGCCGCTGATCAAATCCTGGTAATATACCGTGTTGTTCTGCGGAAGCTGATTGCTCTGCGAATCAAGCATCATTTCGCAGAACGTCAACGATTAGAACAATTAGCTGGGGATGCAAACAACTTGCGCACATGCGAAAGCTTTGAATAATTATATTTACGAGAAGTCGACCTCTTTGCGGTTCTGAACTCAATATAATACATTGTAGTAGTCTATCGCGTAATTATTCAAACGTTCGAGTCTGTACGCAATTTAATCGACAATTATATAATTTTTTTATATTAAGGAAAAATCGATTCTGAAATATTCAAATGAAACGCCCGATCAAAGCAGGTCTTAGCGCTAAATTTTAATAATACTTTTTTATATAAATTTTATAATTTTCAGTTCAAGCAAGCTGCTAATCATTTGTCAATTCTGAAATACGGTCCTAGACTAAAGCTAGAATATACACTCCAGCTATTACATATGTAATATCGCAGATTAAATTGTATCTTTGTAATTCTTATAATTTTATAATTTTTGCAATTTTATAAAACTTAATAATTTTATTAACTTTTATAATTTTTTAGTATTTTTATAAATTCTTTCAAATAATAAAAATTCTTTGATTTATATTAGATCGACCTAAGCTGATCAGTCAATTAGATGAAATTGAAGAAGAAATATTTGATTTTTGCTCTCATGTGCGAGAAATAGTTTTGGACCGTAAATTACTCTTTTCTCTATTAAATATTATATAATAATCACAAAATGAAAATTAAATAGCAGACAACTTATATACTCTGTAAAGTTAAATTACTATTATCATTAATGTTTATTGTTAATTTTGCAATAATCTTATCAACATAAATAATCTTAAAATAGCAGAAACATGCAAGTATCATTAATATAAGTATTAATTATCTAAATCACTTCTCATCAAATCGAAAATTCTCGTCACAAAACGATCACAAGGGACGTGTTGGATACCTGATTGATATAGTGCTGTCCCCTGGGCGTCGTAGGGGGTGTCGGCGGTGAAAGACCCTGACTGGGTGTCGTGGGTGGCGAAGAGCTTACGCCACTCTGCGGTGAATTGGGTCCTTGAACGCCTCTAGGACTCATGTCCTCCTGCTTCAACGACCTGGTAACGCTGAAAGTCACGTTGCTCTGACTCCTCGTGGGCGAACTCTCCCGGCCGGAGGACGGCCCGTTCTGCTTCCGACGTCGTGGTTGATACTTGTAATCGGGGTGCTCGCGTTTGTGGATAACACGCAGGCGGTCGGCCTCCTCGATGAAGGGTTTCTTGTCATTGTCGGACAGGAGACTATACACGATCAATCGTAAAAAATTTTAATAATTTTCGTACATATTACACGAGCTTTGCAGTATATATTGCCTATATATTGTTCTAATATTTGTGATATTTTTTATTTAATTAATATATTAATGCTTTGACACCTTCGCATGACTCTTATTTGTACTTGTTCTCTTGAGATATTTTATAATAATGGATTTTGGAAACTATGAAATTTTTCTTGAAAGAGTCTCGCACTAATTATATAGAAAATTAGGTTAAAAATACTATCCATTATTAAAATATAAAAAGAGAACAAGGGTAAAAAAAATCATACGCAGATGTCATGCAAAGTATTAATATAAATATTAATATATTAATTAAATAAAAATATTACAAAATAATACATTGAAAACGCTTAAAGCAATAAAAAAGCTTTATACGTTTTAGTTTACTTTTGAGTGCATCTGAGCACCTCAAAATTGGTTAGATACGCGTCAATAAATAAGTAATAATGAATAAATAATCATAAGCTTGTGTCCAACAACAATAACTGAACGATAATTAAAGAAACCTCAAATCAAATAAAATTTTTCCGAAAATATCACCTATCAGCATTATTATATGACTAGATAGAGAATAATCTATTATTGAATCTTGTGTGTATGATTCTTGTTAACTACATTATAAGCTACATAATATATAAGAATTAACTCATTTTATCATACGGAAAGGATATTTTTGTTGAAATATCTAAAAATTTAGATACAGATCTGAAAATAATTTTATTTGAACTAACAAAATATTTGTAGAACGCTCAAACCCCTCTTTTATCTTTTATTATTTGATTAACTTGTGATTAAGCTGACCCTGATGTTTAAGCTAATAATTCATCCATGACATCATCATAGATAAAGCCTATTGGATAAAACATCATAGATTAAACCTAACTATAAACATCAAATTAAGTTAATCAAAAAATGAAAAATCGGACTGGTTGCTAGAATGTTAAAACTTTGCAGCAACATTGCTCATCATACTTGAGTTTCCTATGTAATTATTTTGACGATCCAACAATATTCTTTTCAGATCTGTATCTACCTAATTTTTTAGCAAGATCATTCTTTCTATGCAGGACCTAATTTTTCATATAATTAGTGCAGGGTGCTTTTCAAATAATGTTGTAATTTTTAGATTTACATCACGTAGCAATTCCCGGACTTGGCCATGAAATCTGTCGTCGGCTCGACGTGATTCACGTCTCTCGCGTCGCGTGTATTATACACAAGCGAGCGACCGTCTCTCCTCACGCCATTCGTGGCCGAGCGTTTCTCGCTATCCGGCATCAGAAGAGGCTTGGAACGAGAGCGTTTCCATCGGCGTCTGATATATACTCTCGAAGAGACGAAATGGGGGGTCTGGTTAGTGTTTCTGGACGCGTTAAGACGCTCGAAGGCGCGCACAACTTAGTCCGCCTCGCAGAGCGACTCGACGGGTGCGGGGCTCGGTGCACAGTTACGGTCCTTAAATGCTCTTTGTGTTTATATTCCCACTGGGCTCATAAACCCCGCAGCCGATAAGGTTTTCCGGTGTAATAGAGAACGTCCGAGAGATTCCGGGATTTCCGTCGTGCTACGCCAACCGACGACTTGTGTCACCTTACACCCCTGTATCAGACTAGAGATTGAAATTGAATTTAACCAATCGAAAGAAAGAAAACCGATATCAAGTTTAGTAAATTTTGCTTTGATCGATCAAATTCAATCTCAATCCGATATAGACGATTGAGAAATTCACATTTTTTTACCCTTTAAACGTTCCATATAACACAGATCTTCAAATGACAATTTTCCTAAAAACGTCCAGAAGATGACTCTATCATCTTGAAGACGTTCCCAGAATATCTCTCGGATAAAGTGTACTGTGTGAGGTCCTGTCATTGTATTAATAATAAACTCATCCCTGCAATATGCAGGATGATCTCAGATTCGCCGCGCTTTCTCTCAAGATATCTCCGATTCAGGTCGTCAGCGTCCGCTTCTTCTGAGTTTGATATCTCTTTCACACATTGGAATTGCTAATATGTTTCTTTAAGCATCGTAAGGCTAGGTTCACAACCTTGCTTTAAGAGGCCGCAAGCCGTAAGCTTTAAGTTGTAAATGACGATCGGCCACGCAGAACTTATGCTTTTAGGTCGTAAGAATTGAGTTTTGTTCAATTCGCTTAAATCTAACGGTTAAAGCCTAAAGACTGCGCAGTTTAAAGACAGAAATTATTGTCACTTGTTAATCTCTTTCGACTTATGACTTAAGGCTTCTTAAAGCAAGGTTGTGGACCTAGCCTCAATAATATGCGTTGCTCAAAGTGCAAAATAAAGTGGAAGAGAATGTCATGAGAACCGTTTGAGGAAGCTGGTAATACATCATCTGGAGTATTCGCAAGCTCGGGATTTAAATCCCACGACGGGAGCTAAGCTCTCGAGCGGGTTGACACACGTTGAAGGCACATATCTCAAGCTTAACCGGTGGTGTTCTGTCACCGACAAGAAGGAGGGAAAAAGAAGAGCTGTAGATGGAGAGAGATGAAGAGAGAAAATCCATCTGGTCAATGGACTTGCCACGAGCTTTTTTTGGCCAATGGGTGCAGACGATAGCGAGCGACGTCGCAGCCTCTCTTTTTCTTCGCCAGATGCAACGCGGGATCAGCCAATTTAGATCTGCCTCTCGCCAGTATCTCTACGAGGTTATTTGTACATACGTATTAAATGTTATAAAGGAGAGGGAAGAAGAAGAGAGAAATTCACACGGCCGAAGGTCGCATGATACTCAATCTCGATGAATCCTCTCATCGTGGGATTCTAATTGAATTATCACGCTTGTCATCCCGAGTAACCGTCGACAAATCGCGAAATTGTCCGACTTTCTCGAAGCGTTCCTTGAAACACTCTTCTAAACAGACTATAATCGCTTGATAGGATGCATAATGTGACTAGACGTCCCGATTTCGGCGGGACAGTCCTGCTTTTGAAGTGCTTGTCCCGTCGTTCTGCCAAATATGTCAAACGTTCCGATTTTAACAAACAGATTCCGCTGAAAAATATTTTATAAATTTTAAAATCATATACGCAAAAAAATATTTTGCTGCTCCAGCTAGAATTATAACTGTTTTTTATATCTGATAGAAAATTATGTCTCATACGCGTAGAATTTATATAGTACAAATCTAAATTCTATTTCTGTCATCTATATGATTAGATACAATACATATCCAATATCGCAGTATTTGTTAGAAATTTATCTATTCCAGCTATTTTTCGTACTTAGATAAGTTTCGCTGTAACTGCAAGATCACTTTTTTAAGTGATATAGAATATGTATTATTGCTTCCAGTGTAGATAGCGGAAAGCTCAATTTTGAATTTTAAAAACTTGTATTTTAAAAACAATATTAACAAAAATTAATTTTAATTTCCGTTGCCAAGAATTTCTTCTTATAAAATTCATCTATAAAATTCATCTATAGAATTCATCTTCCTTGTTAAAACAGATAATTTCAAATGATAAAAAAAATAATTGTACTATTTTTTTAAAATAAATCGTTATTATTGTATTTATCTTTATATTCATACATCTTCCTGAAAAATCTGATCATATTAAGAATGCAAAATTTCAACTAATAATAGTTTCATGAAAAGCGGAGTTTCATAAAAAGCAACTTGATTTTCGCGAACGTAGAACCTATTTCGAACGGCGATACAATTCTAAACTCTCAGTCATGACCACAAAGGCAATTTGCGCTTAGAAACCGATAGTGGCTACTGTGAAAAAATAAAAGTTATCGCATTCGAAGGAAGTCCGATGTGTGAAGGAATCGTTCCTTCCGGGAGATAAGACGGATTTACCTGTTCTCGTCACGCGTTATTTGCTTGCGGGCCTGGAGATGCGAAGGGGCAGGTTCGGAAAAATTCACCTGACGGACACAAGGCGCCTATTGTGGTCCCCGGGGGCCTCTTTATCTCCGACAGGAACCGGCCGGCAGCTGCGAGCACGCGCCAAGGATGAACCGGGGATATCTGTTTTCCTTTTGTCGACAAACACATCGCGTTTGGAGTATCCGAATGGCAATACGTTTCGAGACAACAAGAGAGAGAAAGAAGGAGAACGACAGAATGTGAGAAAAAGATTTATTTTCAGACACTGGCACCTGGCCCTCTTATCAGGATTGACGTGAGACAAGTCGGCGTCGAAGTCCGACAGGATTCGACACGTCGATTGACGTAGTAGATTAAAATATTTGTGCTAAAGGGGACTTGTCATTTTATATCGCAGCTTTACATTTTCGTTGTGTAAATTGTAAAATTTTACGAAAAAAACGAAGAATTGTTACAGAGGATAGTTACAAAGATTAACATCAGAAGTACTGAGTGATTATTATTGACTTTCTATTTTTTATATTAATATTATTTCTTATATAAAAGATAGGATTCTGTGTGTGAAATTTTTCTACTTTACTAAGCGAATAAATTACAATGAAAATAAAGAAAGTGATAAAAAAAACTAAATATTTCATTCTAGTGTAAAGGATATAATTACTAAAAAATCAAAAAATTTCAGTACTCTATCTTTTATACAAGAAATAAGATTAATATAAAAAATAGAAACGATCAAATAATAACTACTCGGTACTTTTAATATCAATCTTTATCTCTATTCTTATTTCTCTTCGCAAAATTTCAATAAGTAAGAAATGTTGGTATTTTTCTAGTGTTAAGATAAGTAGAAAATTAAGATAGAAAATTAGTTAATAGAAGAGGAACATGAAGATAAGAAATGACAGACTAGGGTTTGCATGAAAATTGTACAATAATTGGATACTTGTAAATGTAAATTAGTGTAAAATGTAGAAAAAAAAGAAAAACTATAATATTTAAAATATTAAGATAAGAAAT
Organism: Mycetomoellerius zeteki; assembly: GCF_001594055.1. Classification (NCBI taxonomy): domain Eukaryota; kingdom Metazoa; phylum Arthropoda; class Insecta; order Hymenoptera; family Formicidae; genus Mycetomoellerius; species Mycetomoellerius zeteki. The sequence goes on along the minus strand of NW_017257416.1, from coordinate 278,412 downwards.
AAATGTAGATTTAAGTAATAGTATGTAGGATTTTAATTAGCTATTAATCATAAAATGGATGTGTGAAGTTAAAAGAAATTATAAACTAATTGTAAGTCCCTTCTTAGCGAATAAGCTGAAGAAATAAATTTCTATTCTATAACATTTTACAATTTATCATCGTAATTTCGCTTCAATTTCTGTTTTCAGAGATATGTCTTTTCAATTTTCATATTTTTCCATATTAATCATATAACTATTTACTTTTTGCATGTATAAGGTCGCAAACATCATTATAATTCAAGTGTAACGATATCTCCTTTATCCACTTGTCATTTCGTGAACCACCGCGCCCCATCGATGTTGCGATCTGTACATACACCGATCTTTGTAAGCCATGATCGTCGTTGAACTTCGCCGTTTTATCGGTTCCATCAGTTGGCAAGCAACTCCGACCGCGTAGCGCAATCGCTCTAGCACTGTGTTCATTACCGAAGATGACTGTATCATTTGTTTCTGCGCGAGGGTGGAATCAAAACGTCAGAGTGGCGCACGGCGACGTCTCTCAATCGACGATCGATCGCGCAAATTCGATTCTTTGCATGCGACGTAAAGTGCTCAAAGATTTGTCTAGTTTATTCGCGCGTATTACGGGGCCTTGGCACAGTCACGAAAAATACCTCTCGCGTACTTGGACGAGAACGTGTTAATTGCCACTAGGTCCATATCGAAGAGGTGTTAAATAATGACTTTTTAAGAACCGAAAACCGTAGGTCAACGTAACGTCCCAAGGACGGCTTTTGTTTCTTCCGAATTGTGCAAGCGACTGGAGTAATACCGATTTTGGTATCCGAATCTTCAATTTCGTCTCTGACATATGTTCTTTCTCCTTCCCATATAAGGTCTAGTCACGCACGAAAGTAGATAATAGTGAATAGCGAATGTCGTTTGGTTCCATTGATGCGTGTTTATAGACCAATAGATCGCTAATGAGTCCCGATACGGCGTTAGGAAAAAAAATCGATTGATCTTTAATACCGTGCGGCGTCTTATCTTTCGGCGAAAGCTCCGTCGTGACAATCGTCGAGGATATCGATCGTCGATCTTTGGCGAGCGATCGCGATCGCGGTCGGTGTTATTAAATGATTCGCGACGGGGGTCCTTGTCGGCGCGTCCTCTGATGATCATTTATATGGCCCACTGGGGCACCTCGTTAGTCCCAACCAGGAAACAGAATCGTCCACAAGTCATCTTGGAGCCCGCGTATACAGGATGTATAAAAAATTGCGTACGTGTGCATACGTTGCGCGTATGTTTTATGTTTTATTTATTTGAAGTATAAAAACTCGCCCAAACTTCCAAGTGAAACCGATCAAGTCGATCGACTTCAATGGAAACAAATCTAAACGTTTCATCTCCTCGATTTCTATCTTTTCACTTACACGACAGTAGGAAAAAAACATTTAACTCTCAATTACAGTGTTAGGTATCAAAAGAGCACTGCTAAGCCAATCTTTTTATGTTAAAAATAATTTTATTATTTTCAATTTTTTAATTTTTAACAAAATATTATATTCAATTTTTGAAATATATAGTTTCAAAATAAAAAAATATCCATATTAACGATATGCATTTAGTAAGTAATAAATTAAATGTGAGTCAAATTTAATACATTTTCTTAAATTGTTCACCTTCAGTGTCTTAATTAAATTAACATTTTGATCAGGAACAGTAGCGGCCTAGAAATAATTAAAAATAACTCAAAATGGATATCATTTAACATGATAAATTTAATATGAAAACTACACCTAAGTTTTAAGCGTTCTATTCAAAGTTCACAGAATGCAAGTTCTGTGATTCTTCGCCTTACAATTGATAGAGAAAGGATCAAAGTTATTTTTACTTACAATTTAAAACCTCATAGTACATACAAATTGCACATATAATTATCCAAAATTTTTCGCTTCAAATTTAAATAAATAGACCGTTCCTGCACTGAGAAAAATGTCAGGTTGGATTAATTGGAATTCTAACTGAAAATAGAAACAGAATTTTCTAGTTAAATCTAGAATTCTAGTTGAGTAACTGGAATTTTGATTAATATAATTATAGTTTTCTAGTTCGTTTTCAACCACTTTCTTCAGAATGTAATTGAGGGTTAAACATGTTTTGAAAAGAGAGAAAGACTTTTTAAAAACGAAATCGTCATGACGGGGAAACGAGTGTTAAAGGAATTTATCTGGCTGTAAAGACAGGACCGCCGACATCACGCAAAGTGTGTTCTTCGCTGTTACATATGCGACCCGAGTTCATGGGTCTCGAGAAGCAGGAACACTTGTACCACGTGCAGCCTAAGCGCCACGTGGTATGAGTGTGTTAATGTGTATACATAAGTATATATATATATATATATGTATAGCTGACTCAAAAAAAGGAGCATTCGCGAATTCGTTGGTAAAAATAGAACTGGTTACGTACAAACAAGTGGTCGCAAGAATTGGAACGAAGTGACTCTAAACTTTTGTGTTTGTCGCGTAATCTTCATTGGATGATATTATAATTCTACCCAGCGATTTTAATTGAAATTTAAGCGAAATACACGCTGTGTCTTACACAAGTAAACACGATTCCAAAACGGTTAAGCATTACCTATTTATTTTTCGATGACTAATTTTTTTTAGCTTCAATCACATTTAAAAATCATTAAGCCCAGATCTACAATAGATTTTTAAGTCTTAAGCCATAAGAATGGACGAATCACAATCAATTATTCTCCTCGTATTCGAATGTAATTGGTCAATTTCTTACGGCTTAAGGGGATGTTAAAGTTGTCCTACTTCACCTCATTTCCATTCGGTGAAAAATCTCCCAATTGGATTTACGGATTGCAAAATTATTAGTACAGAATTAAAGTACGCACAAACAGGACCTCAGCTGCACTGGATTTCATGAGAAAATCGAAAAAAAGTTTAAAATTCGTTAAAAATTCACTTACTTTTAGCTCGTACAGCTGTCACTTGAGGTATACATTTGCTTGATATAAGAGTTTTATAGTCCATATCTTGAAAATAAGTATGCAGCTGAGGTCACATTACTGGAACGAACGATACCGAGTTTGTAGAACTAAGATTGAAAGTCTAGAAAAAAAGCCTTTTCACAGAATGGAAAATACGTGTATACGGATGCTTTGCGAAGACTGGGACTGTTAACAGAGCCGAAATTCCGTATAGTAATAGTTGCGCGGTCTTGTGATAGATGGTGCTGGCATATGTTAGATAAGGACAGATGTATGCGTTTAAGTGAGATAGAACGATATATAATATAATGTAAGAAATGAATCAAAGATGTTACTATTATCGAATTTGGAATTAAAAAAATCTGTACTATCGACCTCGATCAAGTTCGGTAATCAGTTTAGGATCCCCAATATCTATTGTAGGTCCTGGTTAAATCGATGATAAAAACACAGGTGGTTTCGAATTGACGACAGCTGAAATGATCAGCAGCACATTTCCATCCTTTCGGTTCACGATCCGATTTTCTACGAATAAGACGAGCACGAACGAAGATCAGCAAGCGCGATTCTCTCGCATGGCTGGTCGCCGCCTGGCGAGCTCGCATCTGTGAGAGAATCGAGCTTATCAGATCGAGAGAACGGAGAGGCATCCGATTGAAGACACGTGGTGCCGATTAATTTTATCGAAACAGTGTCTTTCCGCCAGGCAAGAAGACCGCTGAAACTTTATTCGTCGGTTGCAGAACACTTGAGTGCGCACTTACGTTTAATCATCCTCAACTGTGCGACTTTTATACGATCAAAATTGAATCGAGAAGAAAAATTGGAGCAAAAGTTTACATTAAATTGAAGCAAAGATTTAGTTAAATCTTATCGGATTTGGAGCTAAATAATTTTATAATACAAAGACAACGAAAAAGAGGAGCATAAAGAACAAAAAAATTATCTATAATAAATACTCCACCGGCAATGAGTTAGTTTATTTAAAGGAACAGTTTTATAATTATAAATTCTGGAAAATTTAAATTTATAAATAATAAATAAAATACAATTCGATTCCTATTATGATAAAAATATTAAAGCTTTCACAAATATGAGAATTTTTATCAAATTTTTATACAGTTCGAAACAACGTATAAAAATCTGTAATGAAATTTTAAAACTCATATAGAAAAACAATTTTGCTGAAACATCTAAACAAGCTAAATACCGATTTGAAAATAATTTTGTTGAATCATCAAAACAATTACGTAGAATTCTCAAATATGATGAGTAATGTTGTAAAAAATTTTGACATTCTAGCAATCAGTTTGTCCTTTCTAAAAATTTTGATAGTCTAACAAAATTATTTTCAGATCTGTATCTAGCTAAATTTTTAGATTTTTCAGCAAAATCGTTCTCTCTGTGTAAAAAAAAACATCAACAAGATTTTAAGTAATTGTTAAGTATATAGATTGTAACGTAGATTGTAAAGTATCTAAGATTTTACGCTAATCTAAAATAATTATAAATGCCGTGCCTCTTCTAGGATTTGTCACGTTATACTGATTTACGCTACCGTTCCGCCTGACAGTTCAAAATATTGACGCGAGCACAAAGAAAGTGCCACACTCACCGCCATAACTTTCCTAGTGTTTTCGACAGCTCGGCGTTGTGAAGCTGGGGATACTGATCGGCCAGTTTTCGCCTTGCAGCCTGGGCCCATACCATAAACGCGTTCATGGGCCTCTTGACGTGGGCCGCCCTTTTGTCGCCGGAGCCCCTGCAATTCGAAGACATTATCTTCATTGGAAACGATACACCTCTACAAATTTACGTGAACGTACGTAAAATTCTAAATATATTAATGGAGATTTTTCTTCAATATTACGCTTGCAAGAAACATTTCCTATATAGTTAATTTGATTGGATGCATTCGTACACAAATATTGGTGTAAAAATATGTGTTTAATGTATACAAAATAATGTATACAAAACAGATTTATAAAAAAACCAAAAATCCTTAATACACTTTATTGTACTGTTAAGTAACATCTGTATTTTATAATTTAAATTATTTGCATTTTACTTTTACACATTAAATCAGTGTACAACAGCTTTAATATGCAATAATGCATATTAGTGCGTCCAAATTCGCTATTAGCCATAATCACTGTTGATTGTGCCGTATGTTCTGAATGATTAATAATTCAATCTGTTATATAGATCGTAAGATTCTTATGCAACTAATTTTACCATAACTACGCTCTTATTATTTTTGCAATTAACACACTTGGTGTTTTACTGCTCTTCCGGTATTTTAATTTCTCTCGCGATATAACTTCGATAAAAATATTTTTATGAATCATATCAATATACAATAACTCATGAAATTGATGAATTCATATCACTGTTTTCTTTTAAAAATTCATGAATGAAAATGTGTTTCGATATGCAACTGTAAGTACTGAAAGATTGCGTAGTTCATGTTATGTACACTATAGAATTTCAGTATTGACAGTGTATTAAATATATATATAAGCGACGAACCAGCCGATATCTACCGCAAAATAATAAATATTTATTTGTTTACATGTTACATTAATATTATAAGGCTGTTTTCGTCGCTTGCCTTCTGAATCAATTAATAAATAATAATTAATAATAAATTAATTAATTAATAGATAATATATTTGAAGTATCTTAGAAATCAATTTATATAAAAGGCTTTATGATGTTGAGTTTTGAGGTCTGTCTTTTATTAGGACCTTCGGTTGCTTAGGACCTTTTCTGGAGGAAGACTTGTGATTCTCAACTTAGCTGAATGGATTTCAAACCCTGTGAATCTCACCTCTTCTAAATTACTTAACGTGTAGTACTGGGTCTCTGCTGAGGCAGAGATTCTGGAAATTCTCGGGCAAAAGAAGAAGCATAAATAATTGTGTACATTCAATTAATTTCGTGAGTCACGGAATATCATACAGGGAAAGAAGAGACTCAGTGAGTTCCTTCAAACTTTCACAGAATCGCTAGGATCTCTGCTGTCGTATAACTTTAAGAAACGCGTCTTAATAAGCAAAAAAACATTTTGAAACATTGCAGCAACGTTTTAAATTTTTTAAAAGCTTCTTGCTTATGGGGTACAACGTCGATGGATTTTTCAAATTGTTTGATAGAAATAAAAGCTAAATGCAACGGCTTGAAGGATTTTCTCTCTTCCTCCTTCTCTCTATCCACCTATCCGGTCGACCATTCTGGCGGATAATCTGGTGACTTGCAGAAGAAAATAACCAGAGGCGACGGGGCATGGTATATACATACACACGCACACACAAACACGTATCCGTATCGGGCTCTGCTTGGCGCGGGCTACCCCCGGGTCATCCTGGCGAGCGGCGCGGAGCGTTTAAAACCGGCCTTAAAATAACACCGTGGCTGCCGACGTGTGACGGGTAGGAATGGACGTATCCCTTTCTTTCCGAGAAGATGACTTCATAAAACTTTTGCCCCATCCAGAGCCGGGGATCGACGTGACTGACGTGATTGCCGCGTCAGGAGAGATATCCTGGGCCTCCGTTTCCCCCTTCTCCCTCTCCCTGTTTTTCTTTTTACCCTTAATCGAGGATTCTTTAAGGACTCGCGCGCGGCCGCCCTGAGCGGACGGCGTGAAGAACGGTCGGCATACGGTATACGGCATTATTTTCTGTTGGGAATCGTTAGGTGGATAAAGAGACAGACAGTGCTTATTATGCATTCTAAAATGCTGCCGAGGCAATCGAATTAAGGTACGAACGCACAGATCGAATCTAACGGTACTGACGATATATAAACAATATCAGATTGGTATATACAGAAAAATACATACTATACGTAAATAATAATTGTTTCAAGTAGTTCATATGTCCGCTTTATCAAGTTCGTCGCAAGCATTAAATTTATTCAAAATATATTCTGAATCCTGTACTTCGTAATCAAGATTATTAAATTAAAACGAATTCGGTTTACTTATTATAAAGTCGTTTCTTTGATCAATTTTATAATATTCTTCAAAAGAAAATTAATTCTTGTTTTGAGTACATATGATAATAAGTTTTTTAAATTTCTAATAAATTTTAAGATTATTATCAAGAAAACATTTTTTGTTAAAGATAATCTTTGCTTAAAAGGAATAAAGTACATTGAATAATCACTTTTTTTAGTAATACAATGATATTTTTCTGTGTGTGCGCATATTGCTTGAAATCCTCAAAAATTTTTGTACTTAAAACAAGATAAATATATATTTGGGCATTGAACAAAAAAAAGTGAAGATTCTAAATGTAAAAAGTTATACAAGCGAACAAACCATTAGTATACATGGATGTGTTCTGCGCATTTCTGTTCTTTGAAATACCAGGAGCACTTAATTAAGTAATGATCTTACTTTTCTTTTTTTTAATACACAACTTTACAAATACTTTCTAAAAATATTAAAGTATATGTAAGAATCACTTAATAATTTTTGTATAACTCATAAAAATGACGAAAACTAACTCAGACACGAACGACTCATTGTGTGGAGAAAAGGACCAATCAGAAAATCATCGTATGATTAAGAATTAAAATAGTTAATTAACTAAAAAAATTTACTAAATCTCAATATATATTTCTTTGAATAGTAAACATTTACTTACTCAATAAAAAATGATAGTTAAATTAAATTAATAGTTTTTGTATCAAATAAATATATATTTACATTTAATAAATATTTACTTAGAACTATTCAAATACATATTTATTAAAATTTAGTTTTTGGGTGTAATAAATAAGAGTTCCAAAATTGATGATCAAGATTAATATATAAAAGCAAGGTTAATATAAAAGAAATCAAATATAATATATGAAAAAGTTACGTTACATTCCATGTTTTGATTCACTTTTGAGCCATCTTCAAATCGCAAATATATTATATTAAAAACAGAATACAGAGTTGAAAGAATAGTACATCTGTGATAGGCTATAATGAGCCATTTTGCGAGGATTAGAGATCATAAATGATTGAAGATCACGAGGAGAAAATTTTCATGTGTATTTATTGCCTCAAAATATATTTATCACGATCGATTTCTGATAAAAACGGGATGAAAGAATCGGTCTGGATGATTCCAAGAGAAACGGAGCTCGAAGGGACAATCTGTTAGCAACAGCTCATAGGATGTAATCGGACCTATGAGCGTTCGATTCGCGCGGGGATTACACGGGGATAAGCGTGGCGAACGTGCGTAACGCGGGTGAAAAGGACTCCGGCGCGCGTCTCAAGGATTCGAAAGCGGTCCCGCGGTACATTTCGGCCTCTTTGAAATGAGAGGGGCGTTAAATCCGTGTGTAAACCCGCGGAGCCGTTGGTAATTAGCGTGGGCTCACTAACGAGGGTTTTCACGGCGCTCCTCGACGCGAGCGCGCGGCACACACGACGCGCGCGCTTTACCTGGATAAACGCAAAAAAAGAAAGAAGGAACATACATACGATGCGTGCGACTCTGCGTTCGCGACGAAGGCGTGGTACCGTGCAAAATGGCACAAATGCACTGCCTTGCAACGGTAAAGCCCAAGACACAATGCGAGGGAGTAGCGATAGCGATAGGAATAACACAGTTTCAACCTATCAGAAAACTGTGTATTCCGATGTATCCGATTTCTGATAGATTGAAATCGTGTTATTCCTATCGCTATCGCTATTCCCTCGCATTGTGTCTTGAGCTTAAGAAACGTGCGCAATCCTGCAAACACACAATAGAGTAGTAAGCCTTAAGTCTTAAGAAATTGACCAATCATAGTCGATTATTCTTCTTACATTCGACTGTGATTGATCAATTTCTTAAGGCTTAAGGCTTACTACACCTACTGTGTTTGCCGACTAAGAACGATATCATGCTAAGCCCGGAATCAGACGTATTGAAGATTGAGATTGAAGATTGAAGATTGAAATTTAACCAATAAGGACAAGGAAATTTTAACTCCTATTGTTTAGATTGATCAAATTTCAATATCTCAATCTTCAATACTCGGTTTGATTCCAATCTAATAATATCACGGGAAAAAATTGTTCCTACCGTAGTTAATTTTAGATAAAATATATTTGTTGCCGTAACTATAAATTTATAAACGGCAAAATATATATATGGTTTGCTGTTGCTGCTATAACAAAGTATCACAGCTAAAATATTAGTTACAATACCTACTTATATTTCAGCTATCCATATTTTATACCTACTATTTAGTTAACAAACGCAGTTTTTAGTTTTTAATTACGGTAGCGACTTTCTTTTTTATGTAAAAAAAAATGAAAGAGACAATAACGCGATAATTCAATAATTCAATCCTGCATTCAATTCTGCATCTTGAATATGGTTTCCATTGAACACGATTTTACGTTTAAGCCTCCACCAGCCAAGTTGTCCTTTGAAGGCATAGTCGATATTTTGATTATGGATTCTGATAGATAAATTTAAATCTGTAAAATGTAAGTAAAATGTAATCCAACTTCTGTGATTACAGTAAATAGTAGAAGTTCATTATTAAAGCTTTCACAAATATACAAAAATTTGTTTCAGATTTTTATGCAATCTGCAATGGAACAATATAATATAAAAATTTGCACTGAAACTCAAAGATCCAGGTTGCTAATGAAAGATACAAAATGTCACGTGGCTAATGGAGGATTAATAATCACGAATCAAAATACAATATAGTGATCATAGCTTCTGTGAGATGCGCGATATACTTTCATCGAAATCCATGGGAATTAAAAAAAACCGGTCGATTTTATCAGGGCTCTATCGCTGGGAATAAACACTGCACCCTTGCATCCATTCCCCCTGAGATAACCCCATAATTGAGGGTTAGCGATAAGCGCGCGTAACGATACACTCTGTGATTTCTGTCGTGGCCCATTCCGCTCTATGATCTAACCGCATACCTAGCGCGTAATCACTTTTCTTCGTCATTCCGTTGAATTTTTCTAAAGTCTTATCTTTGACGTTCGCGACAGTCGCGATCTTCTGGGCATTTTTTTTGTATGCGATTAACGACGTTGAGATTATAGGATGAAATCATAAACCAGTCTTTTCATACATGATCATTTCCTCCCGGGAAAATCGGCATTCTATATTTCATTCATGATAGATTTCTAGTTGAGACAATTTTAAAGTTCCTGTAATATGTTTCAAAGAGAACACTTTGCCTCGTAATATCATTTGCCATGTTGACGTCTTTTTGTAATTTCAAAATCGATTCCCGAATTAAGATATATTCAAACTTTTTATTAAGATTTTCTAGAGACATCTATAAATAATTTTCTAGATATAGAAAATTTCATATCTTATAAAAAATTCTGCCATTCTTGAAAAAAAAAGTAAGATTTCACTTCAAAGAATTTAATATTTTATTATTAGTTTTACGTAATATAATCACGTAATTCCGTTTTCATATTTAATATTTAAAGAACCGAGTAGTCATTATTAACCATTTCTATTTTTTAGATTAATATTACATTTCTTGCGTAAAAAAGTAGGATCCTGAAATTTTTTTATTTTTCAATAATGTTCTTTATACTGATTTTTATTTTAAATACTGAAATTTATATTCTTTATATTGATAAAATATTTAATTTTTCATCATTTTCTATAGTAATTTATTCAATTAATCATTTTAATGAATAAGAAACGTTGCTATTTTTAGTATTAACGTAACATAAGTGCGTCTATAAATGCTTTGATAAGATACAATACTTTCCAGTTCTTAGAAAATTTTTTAATCTTCCTGATAGATTCTTTCATTCTATTTTTTTTTACCAGAGTAATTATAATCGTCGCAACAACTAGAAATATCATATCGCGGTATCGGCAGCCATTACGGCAGCTGGAAGATCGGAAAGCGCGTTGCACAATTTTGCGCATATCGAGGTCGCGCTCGCGATTTTATCGAGTTCGCCGGCGATCTAATGATTTTTCATCGGCTAATGCCGAATGACGCGTCGAGGACACCGCTCGATGACTTTGCTTCTAAAGTGCAGGAAGACATAGCGCTTCATTTTTTCTCTTTCTTTTCTTCTTTTTCTCCCCCCCTCTCTCTCTCTCTCTCTCTCTCTCTCTCTCTCTCTCGAGTCGTTATCAGGTCGCTATTTTAAGATCGCCTGCCTTCCCACGATGGAGGAGAGCCGACGAGCGGGACGCGCAGGACGCGGCGATCGGGCATTAATTAGCCAATTTGCGTTAATTGGCGTCCGAGGACATTTTTCCGCGGAGACGCGCGTTTCCCAGGCCGGGGAAACGAGTGCGTCATAATTGAGTTAGCGTTACGTATTTTTAAGGCCGCGCCACACTTCCTCGCCCGCTTCTTCTCTCCCCGACGGCTTCGTCGCGCCGTTCCTTTTCTCCTTCTTTCTCTCCTCTGGTTTTTTCCCCCCTCGCGCGAGTTAAGTCCACGAGGCACGGCCACATGCGTATGTTAACGCGTCGCTAATGCGACTCGCGGTGATTAAAACGCTTTGCGAAAACACTGAGAATCGAGGAAGCTTAGCCAGAAAAGGAAAAAAAAAGAAATATTTTTCTTGGAAACGTCTTCGACGATTTATTAATTATTCCGATCTAAACGGAAAAAATATAAAACGTCAAGAGTGGAAGCATTAAAATGAAATATCAACGTGAGAAATACATCTAGAATATTTTATTTGTCATATATATAATGAAGTAACTTTGCACAAATTCTGATCATATTAATTTTTCTCAGCTCCTTTCGGATCGCTGAATTTTTTTGTTGACGGCAAAAATCTCTTTCCATCATTCTCTTTTTGGATATTTACTTCTCTTGTATATTTTGTTATTATATATTAATTTTCTGTTCAATCGTATATTGATGTAAGTTTTACATTTTACATCGTAGATTTATGATTATAAAATGAAAAGATTCACATATTCATTTTGGTATTTTATTTATAAGCAACATGTTAACTTTGTATATACAACTATACTCTTGTTTTTCTTTCTATCATCAGGTCTCCACATAGCGTGTTTAGTTTCATTTTTAGTTCTCTTTATAGCTAGCCACCTTTGGTGAATCTCAAGTTTACTAATTATAGATCTATCAGTTATTAAACTATATGCGAAAATTATAAACAGAAGTCATTTTTATCTCCCTTACCAAAACGAATAAAAATAATGTTCTTTATATATACTCTATAAAAAGAAAACATTTAAAGTATTATTGAAAAAACTTATATCCAGAGAGAATTCTTTCAAAAAGAATTCAGTTGTTATGTCATCAACTTAAAATTCATTTTCAAACACAAAAAGAATTCTTTATCTGAAGAGTTCTGAGAAGAATTTTTTTTTGCTGAAAATGAACTCAGAATTGATGACATATGACTGAACTCTTTTTATGCTATTTGGAATAGATCTTATAAGATTTTTTTATATCGATTAATAGTAAATAGAAGCATGAACAATTTTCCGAATTCTTTCCACCGCGCTCGAACGAAACCATATTTGATCAACACACAGAGCATTCCATTCCAACAGCAACGTTCTATCAATATTGCAGTATATAACACGCAATGTTGCTGTAAATTTCTGTATATTGTATGCCGTATGGATAGACATAATAAGACCTCGCATTTCTATAAAATTGACATCAGTTTAGAAAGAGTGAAATAACTTGAATTCTCTCTCTTTCTCTTAAGTATCGAATTAAAGAGAGATGCTAATATATGGTTTACAATTTTCTTTCTAACGAGATTGGGCAGTATTTACAGTTCTTCTTTTAAGACCGTCTTAAGTAATGTTTGAATATGCGCTATGATTCACATGACATCTTATGAACTTTCTATAATAAGTTATTAATAATAAATTTAAGCTTTTAGCCGTAAAAAATTGACCAATCACGGTCAAAGTGAGAAGAATAATCGACTATGATTGATTCCTTAAAATTGAAAATTTAATGTGATTCTACAATAAATCAATAGTCCTAAATCTTATCGGTAAAGTTGAATCACCGATTAAGGCCCGATTGCACCAATGTTTTTTTAATTTTAAGCGTAGCTTGAAACTCTCGCTTAAAACTCTCCCTTTCTGTCTCTCTATCGACTTTAAAAAAAAAGAGATTTTTAAGCTTCGCTTAAAGTCAAAATAACGTTGGGGCAACCGGGCCTAAAACTAAACGGTGGTATTCACAGTCTGTTCTTATTTTAAGACCGTCTTAAGATGCTAATACGGCTCTCTGATTGATTCATATCTTAAGACTGTACTTAAGACGGTCTTAAATATAAGATCCAACTATGAATATCGGCCTAAGACTTTCGACTGCAGACTCATTGTAGAATAGCATAAGCATAAAGCTAGGTAACAGCTTATTGTAGAAAGCTCATTAAGACCATACTTAAGACAGTCTTAAATATAAGAAACGATTACGAATATATCGGCCTATATCTACTTATTATGTTTACGAACAAAATGACGATTCGAAGGCGAGAAAAAAGTACGAGTTTGCCACGTAATACACTTACTTGGTGGCAACAGGTACCAAAGTCCAGTCGTATCCTTGGAGAACCTTGG
>NW_017257416.1:247458-264769 GCF_001594055.1 Mycetomoellerius zeteki | reverse complement strand
CCGTTTCCATTGATGCTATTATTATTGTTATTGTTGTTATTGTTTCCGCCCGCCGGCGAAATCGACGCGCCGCTGCTCTCCGGCTTGACGTCGTTCATCTTCATCCCCTTCGTCGCGTACGTCGCGCAAACAATAAATTCCGCAAGGCCGTCGAGAATGTCGAATGATACCGTGCGATCGCACACAATCAGTCGTGCCGATTTATCGCGCGCGACACGCGGAAAACACGTCTCATCTCGTATCAGCGACGAGAAGTAGCCTCGATCGATCAGTTCGTCATCGGCCGTTATCGCCTTTGCCTTTGTTATCGCTTTATCATAACGAGCGTACGAGTTTCTGTTTCTCCGTGATTCTCCCCACTCGGTCTAACAATTAAGTTTCAACTGCTGGTTTCTGTCTCGTCTCGAGCCTCTTCCCTCTCCAGTTCGGGCGCCACGTCTCGATCGACGATTGTCACGTTTGTGATCAATATCGCTGTTGATTAACCGCGTATCTCGCGCGTGTACGCACGCGTGACTCCGTATAGTTCTTCTATCTGCGTCGGTTGCCTTTTCGTTCGTCGCAGTTCGCCGAACTCTGTCGCTTCTTATCTATGCTGCTTCTCTTTGTCCGTCTCGAAAGTCTCGCCGTCTGGTCTCTTTCTCGATAAGGCCTTCCTTCAGGGAAGGCTTTTCGCTTCGCTCATTTGGAACACGTGACTCGGTAGACAGATACCACTGACGTTTTAAGCGGATTCTTGTATCTTACAGTTCACCAATCATCGCGTATCCTTCGAGAAGAAAACCGACTGTATCTAACAGCAAGTAGGAGCGTGACGTCACCAGAATTGAAATTATCACGAAGCGTTCGCGGAATCCACGAGGAGTCTGCGACAATCTCGATAAATCTCCGTTCGTTCGATCGTAGAGAACCGTTAACTCGCGTGCCGTGGACTATGACCTTCGCACCTTTCCGTCTCGGAGAGTCTTTCGTGTAGCGTCGAACAATTTCACACATCGAGAGAATACCGGGATCTTTCCGCTCGCCGGACCGGATGACGACGGGGCGCGCGCTCGCATTACTCGCGGTAACTCGCGCCGCGTTCAAGCTCTCGGGGCTTCGGCGGGTCGCTTGTCGCGCGATCGGCGCTCGAGTGAGGTGGTTGCATCGCCTCGGGGCAGTTTCCACCACGAGGCCTGACATCGTTCACTCGACTCGGCTGGCTCGTTTTGGGGGCGGGGCGAAGGCAGCGCGCTGGTAACACTTGTTGCTCCGTTGAAGTCCCGGCGACGGTCGCGTGTACCGGGAGGGAGATGACGGCGGGCGGCTGCGGTGGAAGTGGCCGGGATATCTCGCGGGTGGAAGCGAGACGAGGAGAGGCACGAGGCATTTGCTCGGCGTATCTCGCGGCCGTCGTGTTTCCCGGCCTCGTCCTCGGAGGGACGCGGCCAAATAAGGCGGCACCCGAAGTCTTTATATTTTTTTTCTCACTTTTTCATATATTGTAATACACCGTCAATGGAAAAATTCCACGTTATCGTAATCGACGCACGCGCAAAAGCAAGTTTCGTCATGTAATGGGAAGGACTGTAATCGTAATACTTTGATAAATTTAGACACACAATCAATTATTATCAGGGTTGAGTAACTTTTTTTTAACTATAAGTTGAATTAAAGTTAACAGCCTTGAAAATTTAATTTAGTTAAGATAAAAATTAATCCTTAGTGACATTAACTGAATTAAAAGTTAAGTTAATGAAAAAAAAGTAATTGAAAATGTAAAAGTTAAATTTGTTTTATTTCATGATTTCAAGTTAACTTTTTTTTTATTTAACTAAATTAAAAAACTAAATTAAAAAGTTAACTTTTTTAACTAACAAGGAGATGCTCACATATTTCACGGATTTTAATCAACTTTTGCGTGATTATTCTGAGGCATCAAAAAATAATCCCTGTAAAACAGTAAATTACACATCTACGTATTTTTCGAGAAAATCGTGATTTTAGGTCACGATGAATCATTTTCAAACCTCTTTATTCTTTGTTTAAATTAAATATTTGAAATTATTTAAAATTAGAAAAATACATCTCCGACTAACGCGAATGTCATATAATCCGTGTCAATAATCCAAAAACCAAATGTCAATAATCATATAATCCGAGTATAGGATCCGTATTTATAACGCCAACTACCCAATTCTGATGTTAACCTTTAAAAAATCAAATTAAAAGTTAATAGTTACTGATAAAATATAACTATATAAAGTTAAAAAATTAAGAGTCTAAAATGTAACTAAATGAAGTTAAAATTAATTAACTTTTTAACTTAGCCTTACTCAACCTTGATTATTATGATAAGGTCTTAATTAATAAACAATTATAAATCAAAATTAGACTGATGAGAATAAATCAATTAATAGAAATAATCCTATTTTCGATCAAATTAATAATAGTTACAAAAGAATGGTTATAATTAATAAATGAATACTTAATTAATAAACGCGGAAAGCTGCTGGAAATTTATTCATTGAAAAAAAAATGAATTCTCAAGTATTTAAAAAAAATGAAAGTTCTTTCGTTGGGCGAATATGTAATAAAAATTATCAAGGAAATATATGTGACCTAAGCGGAGTACATAAAAAATTTTACTACGCGAAATAAAGTCTCGAGTATCAAATAAACATTACACTTGTGACACATTAAGCGTTCAATAACTTTTTTCCATCTTAATTTTCTAGAACGAAATTTTCCATTAATATGTGTTACGATCTTTAAATTTCCTCCAACACTTTTTATTCTAATACAAAGTGTTTTTACCCTTTTTTTTTAAAGATCGTGATTGCATTCATAAATGCTAAGGATTGGAGGACAAAGAATGCGGACACCATCTCGTTGATCAAAGAAAGAACATGTCCTGTGACAATGTTGCACCATCTGACTGCAATCCTGATACTTTTTTTTGCGCGACAGACCACTCTCGCTGACCGAAAAAGAGAGAGAGAAAGAGAGAGAGAATCAGACGTTAATAATATCACGATTTCTTTCTCTCTCTTCCTCCTCTCTCTGTTCTCGGATAGATCATCTCCCCTTCTTCATGATACCGCGTTCCCTTCCTCTTCAGGGAAGATCGCCGGTCATTCCATTTATATTTCGGTACTCTTTGCTGACAAGAGAGTTTCCATGGCTACGATATCCTCCGGGAGGATGGAACCAATCGTATTTCTGCTTGCTCCACCTATCTCTCGCCTCGTCCCTCTTCTTCTCTTCTTCCTTCCTTCTCCTTCTCACCTTCTACAGCTCTTCAGTTCTTCGCCGTTCCTGGTCGCGATCGTCTTCGTTTCTCCGACGTGGTCCCGTCGATTGGTCGGCCGCAATTATGACGTCGCGTGGAGGAGAGTACGCACCGCAACAAGACCGGTTGCATTCACGATTGCACGCTGCACTCATCGGCCGACCCTCGTGGCGACCGGACATTTACACGTTTTGGCAAGGAAACGAAAGTTTCGATGCGGAGATTGCAGAGATGAGTCTGTAGTTCGCGAGGATCACTTTTGATATCGGTTCATACTTAAAGCGAATCTGGCAAATGAATTTACCTCTCGCCTTTTTGTATTGGATCCTCTTCAGCTGATAGTACAGAGAGAACGTAGGTAAACATACAAAAGAAAGCGATCATGTGTTTATTTTTGTACAAAAGCCAAATTATGGTATCACCAAGTTAATAAATATCAACTCTATGATTTGAAAAATTTTCACTTTTAATGAATTTTGCGATATATTTATGAATTTTTTTTATAAATCTCTCTTTTTCGAAAATGTTATTAATTATCCCACTAATTCTTATTTTTCATAAAACAAAATGTAAAGTCGTTCTTGTCTACTAATATTAAAGTGAGCTAGAATTTGCTATTTAATTAACAAATTAATTACACTTATTATAAAACGTAAATTGCATAGCATTTCTTGAAGGAAAAAATATATATATTTTATTATTTTTATTAACATATATAGTAGATATAATGAGGACATCTTTTTTAATTGTCAATTGCATTTACATCTTTGAATGCACATAAATCTTGATGCCTATTGGTATGCTCAGGCAAATGTCTTTGGAACGCAACTCGAGTCATTAATCAAGTCGGTTGTAATTAACGATTTCGTAAGCATCAGGCCGGGAAGCTCAAGCGAATTAATTAGAAAGCAATAGCAATCGACTGAATTTCACAATGAAAATTAAGCGTAGCGAAAAAGATTTGCAGATAAGGAGAACGAATTTGCGTTCTTATACGCAGTTAATTTTCGTAAACAAAGAGAGATAAGATATCTATTATATTTAAAATAATATATGAGAATTAAGAAAATATGAAAAATAATAAAATAATATATAGTATAAGAGAAATATAATATATATTTGCAACAATTACAGGAAGATTATCTGATGTTTAATTTGTAATTTACAATATACATATCTGAACTACTAAAAGTGCGTTCTATAAGCATTTCAAGAGAATAATCGATGGTTGGTTCGTCGTTCCTTACAGCGAGACCTACTTTGTATTTTTGTATTTTCCGTAAAATCGAAAAGCAAATTTATTGTCAGCCTACAAAGGAAAAAATAAATCACTGCCGTTGAAATTAATCACTCTTCAAATAAATTATCACACAAAAATCTAATTGTCTTCCAAGAGAAAAAAGATAAATCAAAGGATTCATTTTGAAAGGATTAATCAAAATTTAATTTTCTCAGCTCTAAAAATTATTTCTCTAAACTTAAGTAAAAATTGCGCTCGACATCCTTTAATTATTTAACCGCGACAGATCCATCACTAAAACCAAAGGTAGCATTTTAATAATTCTTATTATTCTTCCATGGATCTGTTTATTATTTTTCATCGTCTGTGTATTATTCTTCCACTTGAAGAAAAAGTTACATGATCGCTACTCATTGTCAGTTTCTGAGTGAAAATTACGTCGTTCTTGCGAAAATAATTTAACTGCGATCGGAGAAAAAATCGGATCGACGTCGCGGTGCACATCCGTGCGTGTTTGCCGACACGCGTACACCCGTACACGTGTAGCTATCGGCCTCATGTACTACGCAATGACGTTGCCTGGACGCGATGATGACGGCGCAGAATGTTTCGAGGCTCGTGTCTCCGTTGGGGGTCCGTGCACGAGTCGCCGGTGCTCACCACCCGGGGGGCTACATGTGTCGGGTACCCGGCTCCATCGACCCCCGTTCCCCGCCCACGAGATCCTTTCAAGTGCCCGACGGCACGTCGTCCCGACCCCCAGGAATTGCTGGAATTATTATTTTATCGCGGCAAGGAGAGTCGCCGGGATATTCGATAATATTGCCTCCCGATCCACCACCAGACCTTTCAACAATCTCTTCCTCACCGTTTCCGATTATGTGTTGCATCCGTAATCAATAACGATACACAATGAATATTTATCGAAATTAACAGATTGAAAGTGAAAGTCATATTCTTAATTTTTTTTCGAGCCAGTTGAGTGTTAAATGTCTTTTATTGTTTATTATTCTTTCATAAAAATATGTAACAAAAGTTAATATTTAACTCTTTAAATTCTTTGGAGTGAAATCTCATTCTAAAGAATGAAAATTGAGCCAGTCTTGAAAAGAGTGAAAAATGCAAGTTTTGCTTTTATAATATATTTTCCAATCTTTTATTTAATTTTCTCTAGAAACATTACATCTTTCACATTATATCTTGTAATTGAATAAGATTCATTAAATTCTTTATATTACATTTTCTATTACTATATTGTAAGAAAAAGAAAAAAATCTGATTTTATTATTTTTTTATTTTATATATATATACCATTCTTTATTTAGATACAGATGTAGCTTCAAATATTTGTAATAATCGTCTCGAAATAAAGAGACACGAATGCGAAGCAAGTGCGAATGTTTCTTCGGATGGAAACGCTGAGGAACGGCCCTGAGAAAGAGAAACGAATTCTCGCTTACGTACATCGGGGAAAGGCGCATATTGACGCCACGTGCGCGCGCGCCGGGATGTTTATCCCGACAAGAGCAAAATTCCGGCTTCGTGAAATCAATATTATTGTTCCCGTCGGGCTAAATTTGCATTGCCGGTGCACCGCGGCCGGTGCATAATACGAGCGCGCGTCCGGACAGACATTTGGAGGGTGCGCGGACAAACGAGTATCTCGAGAAATAAGCACAGAAACCGATGAAGAGTGTTAATCGTTACGTCGGTTCCAATTCAAATTAATTTTAATTCTAATTAATTTTATTTTCATTGAGGCATAGAATTGATGATAATGAATTGTATTAAATAAATCATTGGAGCAATGCTTTATTTTTTATATAATTATATTAATTATTAAATATATTTACTATATAATTTATATTTGCATTATACAATTTATATGCATCACATCTTTATTGTATTTATACTATTATTTATACTATTATTTATACTATTATTTATACTATTATTGTATTTATACTATTTATCTAATTTAAAATATAGAATAAATATTTTTTATACTAAGAAAAAAGTTTAATATTTACGATTGTATATATAGTTGTATGGTAAGATAATTATGATTAGGAGCTTTATTTTTATAGTTATATTACTGTTATAACATTAATAACACAGATAAAAATTATATTTATATAATTCTACTAAAATATATAGCACCGAAAATATAACTACTAATTATAGTTAAATTATGGTGCATATATATATAATACAACCGTTTTTTCTCTCAATGTATATATCACCGTTTCCAAGCCTTATTATAATCGTAGTTTCAGTTA
This sequence comes from Mycetomoellerius zeteki, assembly GCF_001594055.1. Lineage (NCBI taxonomy): Eukaryota > Metazoa > Arthropoda > Insecta > Hymenoptera > Formicidae > Mycetomoellerius > Mycetomoellerius zeteki. The sequence continues at coordinate 257,979 of NW_017257416.1, read as the reverse complement.
ACTGTAAATCGAGCTCAGAGATGTATAAAAGAAATTTACATTTTTTATTTTCCAAACGTCCCAGCAAAATTGAAAAAGACTTCCGCTGATATCGATATTTACAAATAAATTATCATCTGATTATCTTTTATCTTTATCGAATGGGAAATGCTAAACGTGTCAGTTTCACCGTGTCAGTCTAGCTCGCGTTTCAACATAGGCCATTCATATTCGCGCACAATTACGAAAGATTGGAACAGATTCGGACGACATTCTGTACTCTCGGCGTGCGAGTACTCCGGACAGGAATGTCATAATCTTTAATCCGCGAAGGGACCCGAGGGTCGCGCACTCGCGTGTATTCACGCGCCAGTGGTAGCGCGAGTTAATCCCGCAAAGTGCGAGAGCAAGAGATGCTCTCTTTGATCTCTCCACAAAAGCCGCTACACGGCATTGACCGTGGTTTATATACGCCCATGGTTTGTATGAGCCACTGTATTTGCTAGCTCACTCATTCATTAAATTCGTTGTATAATTAGGCTCGCTTTTCGGGACCGGAGGAAGGAGGGAACGACTTGCTCGGGACTCGGTGCTCTCCTCTCTTCTCTTTTCTTTTCCCCAGGAAGATCTCGCTGCTCTATTTTGTTGCACGCACTTTTTTCGCATTCCGCCCCGACGCGACGTTATTCTCGCGCACTTACATATGTAGGACACGCCGAAGGAAAATGTTTCAAGAACAATGAATATTTGGGGCGAAATGGATAATTACTTCGTTTTTAACGAGAATACAATTGATGATGATGGAGCTACGAGACATTTGCCAAATAGATGGCACAGTTTGAGGATTATAAGTCGTTGCACTAAAAAAAATACTAAATTTTAATAAATCATTCGTTTGAATATTGTACCAATTAAATATTTATTAAATGTAAAGATATTTATTTAGTAGAGAACTATTAATTTGATTTAAATATCATTTTGTTTATTGAGTAAATATTTATTCATTATAATTAAATGTTAGTTATAAATGTTTAGTTGGTACTATTCTAATAAATATTTATTGAAATTTCAAATTTTGTACATTTTTTTAGTACACACAAAAAATAATTTTGCTGAAGTACCTATATAAAAATTAGGCTAGAGATTTAGGCCAGATTTGAAAATAATTACATTGGGCCACCTAAATTATTAGACATTCAAGCTGATTACGGGAATGTCAAATTTTTGCAGCAATTATCATGTTTGTGTGTATGTGAGCGTTTTACGTTATTATTTTGATGATTAGATATAATTATTTTTAAATCTGTTTGGCATAATTTTTATATACTTTAGTAAAACCGTTCTTTCCGTAAATAATAGTCACGCTCAATATGTGAATAAAAATCTTTCGAAAATCGTTATTATTAATCATTTATTCGTATATATACGGTCAATAAACTAGCGGTCTACTTTCCAAAGACCTTTTCATATACGATCTACACGTTTGCGACAACAAACGAGCGGTAATTAGTCGACGGCGTCGACGCTTCGTCGTGAACAAATCGTAGAGTGAATATCATAAACCGGATGCGTATTATCTGGCATGAATTAATCTATAGATTCTATACATTATTACAATACAATGACTCAAAAATCCAAGAAATATTCTTGTATATAGCATGATATAAAACATTTTTTGTTGATATTGACTTTTTAATTGATTTTTTGGCCGATCGGTTGTTGCACAACCAAAACATCCTTAAATTCTCCCTTAAAATATCTTTGAAATAGTTTTCTGACACTTTAATGTATATATGTATAGTTCGCAAAAAACTTTTTTGTTTACACATAAAAAAATTATTGATTATTAAGAAGAAAAATTGACTTTAAGTTAACTGAAGCATTTGCCATAATATTCAATCTCTTTCTACATATTCTTCAAAAACAGGACGACCTTTTCTGCGTATTTAGTAAAATAAAGAAAAAGAAAAATAATCGATGATGAAGCGCTGCTTCGTGATTCCACAAAATCTCAGATTTCATGGTTTTCCACGTAGAAAGGAGCGTCGGGGATTTGCGAGGAATTGCGACGCAGAGATGCGCTGCAGGATTGCACCGCAGGATACGTTAAAGGCCGACGCGGGAAACCGGCAACGAAGAGAAAGAGAGGAGAGTGAAGGATAGTGAAAAAGAGAAAGGAGGAAGATCCTACGTGTCTCCCCCACCAGAGGTAGGTGGTCCACGGAACCGCCTCCGCGGATGGTCTGCCATCCACCCGACGGTTTCGGTGCGTGTGCCAGACGTGCGCTCGTCTCGTCTCGCTTCGGCCTCTTCCAACCCGTGGACCAACCTGTGCAGCTGAGCCGTGCTCTTCGGACGGCTTTCTTCGCCTCCCTGAATCCATCGGGTCCATCGTCGCGTCTCTCCTCTCAGCCGATCAGTCGGCCATCGGAGTTTACCTGATTCGCCAGTACCGCCGCGCCGTCGCGTCTCCCGACCTCGGGTATCCATTCGATGTCTCGAAGTAGAAATCGGATAAAGGACGACACGGCGTCCCAGTTCACACTATCTTCCGTTTTTCGATAACCGATAATAAGAAAGAGAGAGAAAGAAGCGATAAAGAGATTTAACTATGACACGACTCGATGATCTCGAGGTCGGTCAGGACGAATCTTCTCCCGCTCGATGTGACATCCCTCGAAGTAACGTGCCCCACGACGACTCTTAAGTCGTCTTGGCCTCGAACGCGAGAAGGACGCAGAATCCTCGAGAAAGGAAATCCATTGACGAAAAATAAGTCGAGAAGCTGCAAAGTCCGAGGGATTCCCGAAGAGCGTGTCCCTCCTTTTCTCTCAGCGTATCGCGTTCCGTCGCATCGGTTTCCGTTTTAATATTTCCTGGAGCTGATAACGAAGTGAATCTCTGAGTGATCTACGAGTTCACGGGAATCGGTTTAATCAATCAGGATAAAAAAAAAGTATATTCGATACGGATACGGTCGCGCGGGGTCGACTAAGTAGCCATAAAGAAGATTTGGCGACCTATCCGACCCGATTAATCGCGCCATGATAACCCTCGATTAATTATCGAGCTCCTAGCTCTCCATTCCTGCGACGGAGATTTCTTACCGAGAAACCCTCTTATCTACGACTGATATCCACGAGATGCATTTTACGTCTCGTCAAAATTTGCCATTTGATTTCTCGATAGTTATTTGAATGATATTTTTGACGTTCGTGCATCAAGTACGGTTTTGAGTTCATAAATCTGCATTATCTATGAAAAACATAGTTTTTGGTGATCGTGGGCATCGACAGCCATCAGTGAGAGTGACTTCTGCGTTTAACGGAAATAAAAATGGAGTCTCATCATAATAATAATGGCTTGCCGTCATTGGAGTCATTGGAGAATAAAGCTAGCTCTTCCAGTAACGAGCCTGGCAGCAATAATTCCTTAGACGATGCTGTGGGCAAGCTACTGCAAGGTATGCATTTTATAACTTAGCATATTATCATGTAACATAAATTAATAATTAATGAAAATTGAAAAAAGGAGTAATGAGTCCAGCAAGTTGCTAGTACAATTAACAACAATTGCATTTTCAAACAATTAAATTATCTAGACGTTTCGGTTTATATTAAACCATCTTCAGTGGACCTTTAATATCTTACAATTAATACAATTGTTAATTGCATTATCAATTTTCCAAACTTATTGCTCCTTTTTTCAATTTTTATTAATTGTTAATTGTTTGAGACAGTTTCGTTACTTTTTGATAAATTAATTTTAGCATGTAATCATGTAATATAATTTAGCATTTTTAAAAATTTATAACAAAATGAGCATAGTGACAATTTCATGAATGAACAATATTCTTGGAAAATAGTTAGGATAATTACAATAAATCACAATGATTTAAACAGAAAGAACGATTTTGCTGAAAGTTTAAAATCTTTTTACACTAAATAAAGATCTGAAAATATATTTGGTTGGACCATTAAAATAATTTTATTGGAAATTCAAACTGCTAGAATATCAAATTTTCTTGTAGCATTGCTTGTTATTTTTTAGTTTCTAACATAATTATTTTGATTGTCCAACAAAATTATTCTCAGATCTATATCCAGCAAAATTTTAAATCTTTCAGCAAAATTTTTTCTTCCGTGTATATATACTCTAGACCAAAAGTTCGGAATCACTTTTTAAAAATTGATATTATTGGGATTACTTACTCAAATATTCATAATAATAAGATTTTTTAACAATTCTTCAGTAGCAGTAGTTAGATCTAAAGAATTACCGTTTAAAAAATACATTGTTATGGATATTTGAATAAGCAATCCCAAAATGTTAATTTTATAAGTGTTTCCAAACTTTTGGCCTGGAGTGTCCTGGTATTCATACATTTTTTGAGCATTGCTGGACAGTTATGTTGACTCTGTCTAATCACTAAAAAGTAAAATTACTCAAGTTAAAATTCCGCTCTGCCTGCAGTTCTTACTCACAAATCTAAATCTATTTACTAAATAAAAACAGAACAATAAATGGACTATGCAGTATTTTAACTAATAATAATCTATCTTAATACTAGACAATAACTGAGCACAAGCAGATATCTATGTAAGTTGCACAGATTTAAGAAAACTGTTTCAGAGCTACTAAATAAAACACTGATCGAGTTCTTCATTTTCTACGCAATACTATTACAACTAATGAAAGTACTGTAATATGACAGTAATTAGATGGGTGTCTAGGAAAACTGTATACATTTATAGAGGGTATATATCATTTTTAAAAAGCAACCGTTTTAACTAATTACACACAAGGAAGAATTATGGCAATAAACAAAGAACACTATGAAATATCACTCTTTTTTGGTAAGCACTTGACAAAAAATTGATTATTTAGTTTACGTAATCTGTTTAAATTAAAATATTTTTGATCTTCTTTTTATTATGTACTTTTAGAGGGCACGTACTGTTGAAAAGAGACGTTAAAAAAATAATAAAGTATCTATAAAAGATTAAAAAATAATTTACATTAGTAACACTCGAATGCGATATCGGATGATATTGACGAAATAAAGTGCGGATGAAAATTGGCAAATGAAAAAATATCAGTCATCCGAAATAGCACGTGAAATGCGCGCGTCCATTCGTCGCCTCGTTCCTTTTCGTTGCAGTCTTTATCGAGTCATTTAGGGAGGCAAGGCGACTGGTAATTGGCGCTGAAAGCCCACGTCGTCAGCCGGCATCGCTCTCTTCTCCATTTGGCCGTACGCCGATTTATCCGGGCGCTATTCGCGAGAGTAGAAAGCGGAAAGCAGGGGTGGAACCCGACGAACAAGGCGGAGAAAGAGCGAAGCGGCAAACGGTGGTGGAGCGGAGTCGGACGAGACGGAGAAATATAGCCGAGAGGATCGTCTCCTCGCGAGAACGATCCTCTGCAGCTATACATATTTCTTCGAGGGAGGGGAAAACTCGCGAGAGCACGGCAGGTGCTGCGAGCAGAGCGTCCCCCCCCCCCGCCGCTAATTATCTTAGTACCGAATTAAATCTGAAAGATCACTGCGGGAGGGGGCGCAGGGCCCATGATTTACGGCGCGCGTCGAGACTCGGTCTCCGCGACGACGGAGTTTCGCCAGAGATACGGGCACAATCATCACCGGGGCGCGGCGAAACCCCGGACGAACAGACAGGTGGAAATCGCCTGGGGATGATATCTCTACCAGACTAATTCTGTCCACGATGTCGGACAATCGCGACGCGAATAATTACGAGGATTAATGGGGTCTGGTCGATGTAGCGGATTAGGAGGAAGAGTCGTGGACGCGTCGCCATCGCCTCTTTCTTGGGTCTAACTATTCTAACGGGGTCTAGATGCAAGATACGCGACTATATTAGCACTTCGATGCAGCTCTCACTACGACGTACTCGAGGTTTCTTTTACTTTATATCCCTGGTAGAAATTTCATACATTTTTTAGCAGTTACTGGACAGTTATATTTAATTCTGTCTAGTAACTGAGAAATAAAATTATAATTTAGGACCTCAATCAAAATGAATACTTTGTCTGTAGTTATTACGCATAAAAGACGTGGAGAATATGAACCTATTTATGAACAAAATAGGATAATAAATGGACTACTTCAAATTTTAATTAATAATAATTCATTAATACTAAATAATAACTGGGTGTCTACACAAATTTCACATATTTTTACCAGGAAAATTGCTTTAGTCACTGAATAAAACTCTATCAAGTCTTATCCATTTCGTACACAATATTGTTATAATTATTGAGAATACAATAATATTAAACAATAATTGGATGGGTAAGGAAAAGTACAATACATTTCTACCAGGGATATTACTACTTTTTTTATTAATAAAAATACATACATTTGCTTATTATCGTTATATTCTTTAATGTCTGGCATTTGGATTGAAAATAAAATTTGTTATATAATATATAATTCATTTTTATGTAATATTTTTATACAATATTCAGATAGTGATACAAAGTGACATCAAAGGGTTAATATTTCCCGATCCGCTCACTGTAAAAACTTTTCTTTGCGACTTTTACAGATTCATCCAGATACTGTACTCTTTAATTAAACGAATAAATTTCTAGGAAAATCTTCAAGAGGATTTTAAAGAGTGCGTTTCGACGATAACCGATCCACTCGGAGAGTTGTGCCGCGAATCATGACACGCTCCCGTTTTAAGATCAGATTTGAGATATGTTTAATTAGATTAGAAAGTGCCAGAAACGACAGCAGAGTGACGGACACTTGAATCCGTCGATGGTAGAAGTTGAAAAACTGATGGCACGCGCGAGTCGTTCGTGAACATTGAGCGCACGCAGGAATGTATAATCTAAATAGTTTATCATATAACTTGAGAAGAGACAAGCCCGCGTCTGCACCACGAGTAAATATTTGATCCACCGGTGCTAAGCGATGCGTTTCGCTACAAAGTGTCCACTCGACGAAAATACAGGTGTCGAAATTATTCGGTCATACGAAGTGCGGACGTGTCTTGGACAGTTATGTCTCTCGGTTTTGTAACAAAATTATAAAATTACGCAAATTATTTCGTTTATCGCTGTTCTTACATGTCCACGTAGAATTTTTATTATCATAATGACAAAATATTATATAATACGATTAAATGCGGAAGAAGAAGATTTTTTTGCTGAAGTATGTAAAATATTCAGTTAGATACAGATCTAAAAATTAATTAAATTTTGTTTGAAACATTAAAATAATTATGTAGGATGCTTAAACTGGTTGATAAGATATTATCATTATTTTTCAGCATAGTCATCAACATTGAAGCGTTCTACATAATTATTTAGATAATCCAACAAAATTATTTTCTATATTTACTTAATTTTTAGATTTTTTAGCAAAACTTTTCTTTCTTTCTTCTTAAATGAGACTTCGTGGTTGTACGTTAATTGGAGCTAATTTTTTACTTTACATTATTATGTAATTATAATATTTATGGCAAAATTTCATGTCAGATAAATTACTTTTGACAAGCATTTTAAAAATTTCGATAGCACCGGTCACCAAGGATCATCAGAGCGGTGACGTATTTAAAGTCCAGACTTTTCATTTAACCTTATTTAACCCTCCATCATCAATGTAAATTTTAACTCTTCCGTGAAGGTCTTGGAGAAATAAAGCAAATTTTTTATTGTTCTGGATTATATAAAAATTTTTTAAATTCTGGTATACACTTGTCAAGGCTTTAACAACAAGTTTTTACTATTATTATAGAAGAATGTAATATTCGACATCTTTTTACGCACATGGCGTATATTTTTTTCTTTTTTAAAAAGATTTCTTTATTATCTTATATGTATAATTGAAAAATTTGTTATCATAATTAAGAACATATAGATATGACAAATAATAAAAAGTCACAAAAAAATACTTGGAAGCAAAATTGAAAAAAGTTGTAGCAGTTTGAATTTTGCAAGGAGCCAAATTGGCTGTGCCTTGGTCTTTCTAGTGTTAAAGATTCTAATTACCAGCGGAGGGTTAAATTTCGATCGTCTCGTCTCCCTTGATTTTAAATGCACTCGTTTCGTTGATTGTTGTTTCACGTTGGTATCGCGCGAATACTCGTCGCATCATGAGATCGAATACTGCGGCGCGAGTCGAGGATCGTCGGGCACGTGGCGACAAGCCGCGTAACGATATCAAACATCGATAATACGAGGTGTCGAAGCGTTTAAGAGGGCCTCGTTAAAGGCGGTAGGATTTGTAACAGGCGGATTTGTAAAGGAGTTAATGTAGCAAGAGTCAGACGACAGGTCGCCATTGACGGCCGAGCACACCGGTTCATTCACCAGACTGCACAACCCGCCTATTGTAGCACGGGCGCGCTAACTACGGCCCTGATCTCGCAACTCAAAAGCCATTCAGGATCCTGGAAAAAAAAACGAGCGAGTTCTTGGTCGCTTGGTCCGATTCGCTGATTCACCAAGTCGTTATGCTAATTAGTCGTTACGTTAAATCGAAATGGGGGGGGGAAGGGGTGGAGGAAGAGCTTAAAATTACGCGCGATCTGGCGAACGGCTCTCTCAATTTCGCTATTTAGGATTTATCATTTAATCGTCGGTACAAGACTGTATTTGATGCCAGAGATCGATTAATTCACGAATATGTCAACGTCGCTTTGAAATAAAGCCTCGTTGTATTGTTAATCCCGCTTTATCTTTAGACGAATGTAACAATCTTTAGACGAGCTTTATTTTCTAAGCTTTACTTGTAAGACATACCTTTATCTATTTTTTTAAAGGACATCGTACTATTAAGTATCTATACAGAAAATTAATAATTATGTGGAAAATTTGGTTCCAGTGAAATTAGTTTGTTTTCATATAATGTAGTTTATAATGTGATGGTGAACAAAAGATGTCATAGGCTCAATAATTCTTGAGTTATAATGTATCAAAGGTGTAAAACTTGTGCTCTGTGAGCACCTTTGATAACACCATAGCTCAAAAACTATTTATTATTAAACATTGTGTCTGACATTTTTTGTTCATTAAATTATAAGTTACATTGATACATTGAAAACGTGAAACTACGTGAAAACTAACTCATTTCACCGAGACTTAATTTTCTATATAAAATTTTAGTGCGAAGTCCTTTATTAAAGAGACATGGAGTGCAAAGAAAAATGTTTCTTTTTGCCTTTCTGTGTAAGACTCCAGCAACTGAGGGGGTTCACCTACATAGTCAGTTAAGCCTCAAAAAGAGGCCGTCTTTCCTAAGGACTGATGCCTTTTGTATGCCTAATTTACCACGTACGCTCGATTCGCGCGAAATTTTCTCTATTCCCGTCGCGTTCCTCGCAAAGCCCTTCCGCGTTTCCGTGTAAAATTATATTTCGGCTGCGGCTATCGGCGCAGGCGTTGACGAAGGACCTCCCCCGGATGCCGAAAGGCGCCGACACAAGTGCCGCGTCAGTGGACCGTGAACCCACGGTAATTAGCTCCCACCAGCCTCCCGAACTCCGGGTTGACGCTTCGTCACGTGCACCGTCTTTCCCCTGGTCTCGTCCATACCCTCTTTCCCCCGTTCACCCTCGTTGACTCGATTCCTGAGTGCTTAATGATGATTAAAAACACGAAAACAGTTCAATGTAGTTAAATTCAGATTTAAGCTCTTTTCTCAAGCTCATAATTTTAATTCCTGTACGTGTAATGTTTTCTTCTTTCTTTTCATCTTTTCTAACATATAATTATATCAATTTTGTTAAAATAAGTAAAAGATATTTTGGGACTAAAGAATCAATATATTATATAAATTTATTCCTTGTTAAGAATAATTTTTTTAAAATCTTTGTTAATCTTTGCATAAAGCAACAAGCGTAAGATGATTCTTATTCTTAATGTGCCTCTGATGCCCGTTTCTGCCAATGTAGAGTAATTTTAATCTTGGTTTAACTTATTTTTTTATCTTTTTCTAGTTCCAAGAATTAAAAGAGGATGAAAAATAAATTAAACCGAAATTAAAGTTAATTTATATTGGTAAAAATAGACAAACTCGATATTCATAATCGATTCTTATATTCGAGGTTATCTTAAGTACAATCTTGATATGTCATAAGCCAATCAGAGGGTTGTATTAGCACCTTAAGACATTATTTAAGACGATCTTAAAGTAAGGACGGACAATATTGTGTCCATTCATAAATGTATACCGTCCATAGGCTTCATTTCTCACAAGGCTCATTTCTATCAATGTATATTAACTTTAATCTCACTTTAAGGATGTATCTGAGCTATTCCCAAAATAGTACCAAATTGATGAAACTTTGGGAAACTCTTCCTTTGTTATCTGTAATATACTAAAAAAAATTTCAAGTAGCTTCACTAAACCGTTAGAGAATAATTATTATTTTAATTATGATGATTATAAAAATTTAATACTAGTACTGGCCAATTAATAACTTATTTTAAGTATTAAAAATATTATTAACAGTATTTTTAATACTGTGTGTGTGTGTGTGTGTGTGTGTGTGTGTGTGTGTGTGTGTG